>NC_057715.1:3319942-3418033 GCF_004010195.1 Chiloscyllium plagiosum | reverse complement strand
GTCCTGCTGCAGCCTACAACAGCCCTCTATACTGTCAACGACACTCCAACCTTTGTGTTGTCTGCAAACTTGCTGACCCATCCTTCAATCCCCTCATCAAAGTCATTAATAAAAATTACAAACAGTAGAGGCCTAAGGACAGAGCCCTGTGGAACACCACTCACCACTGACTTCCAGGCAGAATATTTTCCTTCTACTACCACTCGCTGTCTTCTGTTGGCCAGCCAATTCTGTATCCAGACAGCTAAGTTCCCCTGTATCCCATTCCTCCTGACCTTCTGAATGAGCCTATCATGGGGATTTTGAATTCTGTTTTAAGTCCATCTATGACAATGTTTTCAAATTCCCTGCTGCCACTTCACAAAAAGCATCTATTTGCAGGATGCGTGAAAGCTGCCCCTCCTATTGCCTGTAAAATATGGCAGGATCATTTATAGAAGAAAGTCCAATTTAAACAATAGACCTCACTGAGAATCAGGAAACTTTACAGGTATCATTTACACCAAATATACATTTATTTAACTTCCTGTGAGTCCCCATTGTGCCTGATGCCTCCTTCGGAGGACAAAAGATCATTTCCCACTTGAGCTGATCTGTTGCAGAAATGCAGCTTTCATACCAATTAATGTCTATTGGTCTATGGTCCCAAAAAGATGCAAAGTTTCAAATTCCTCTTCCTGAGTAGGGGTGAACCTCATCTAATGTCTTGGTCCCTGGGGTTTACTTCAGCATCTCATCCTGCTGGCCTTCCTTTGGCCCTTATAAGTCCCATTACGTGACAGATTTTCTGTGCTTATCCATCTGTTGATTGTCTGATTGTCTCCTATCGGGCACCTCTGTGTACATACCAAATTCTCTCCAGATTTGTAGTCCTTTTTGTTTGGCACAGCTTATGAACTTGTCTTCTAGCTTGTTCATGGCCGCTAAGATTTCCAAACCACATAGGATTCTGCTTGAGGTAGTATTTTTGGTTTATACTCTCTTTTTTTGCCCTTGTTAAACTGCACCTTTTATTTTCCTTTCTATCCCTTTCTGGGCAGCTACTATTTGACCTCCCTCTCCTATTATTAGGATTTGTTTCAACAGTGATCTCTTTGTTGTGCATGTTCAATCCCATGTCCACTGATTGAATTTGCAATGGGTTTTTCTGTCTTTCACATCTGTACTTCATGTTTCCAACCCAAGAGCCTAACCTCCAATCCCTTATCCTGTACATTCTTCCAGATTTTATATTTTCCAGCAGATCTCCGTGCTCTACTTATAATAGTTACACATCTCCAGTGACTAGTCCCTTCTGGTTAAAAGGGCCAAATGTTTGAGTTAGTACCATTTTTGCCGGTTGTACCTCATATTGACCACTGGAACTGATCTGTCCATCACAGAGTCACACAGCATGGAAACAGACCCCTCGGTCCAACCAGGCCATGCTGAACATAATCCCAAACTCAACTTGTCCCGTCTCCCTGCTCCTTGCCCATATCCCTCCAAAACTTCCCTGTTCATATTCATGTCTTGTAAGTGTTGTAATTTTAACCACATCCACCATTTCCTCAGGAAGTTCATTCCACATATGAACCACTTTGTAAAAAATTTTTCCTTACAGCTTTTCTACATCTCTGTCTCCTCTCACCTTAAAAATATGCGCCTTAGTCTTGAAATCCCCCATCTTAGGTAAAAGACACTTGTCGTTAATCCTATCTGTTACCCTCATGATTTTATAAACCTCCATAAGGTCACCTCTCAACCTCCCACGCTCCAGTGAAAAAAAGTCCCAGCCTATCCAGTCAGACAAACTGTAAACTGTGGCAGTTTGATCCTCAGAGTTGTGAAACATTTGGGTTTGAGGGATATCTGAATCCTCTCTGTTTTCTTCAGAATCTGTAAACTTGTAATCCATATCAAGCAACCTTAAAGATTATACCCAAACAGTCCAATTTCAATGCTCTACAGATATTATTTTTCTATCTTCTGCAGGTCTAATAATTCTTTCAGACACACTCTCTGATAACAGACATATCTCCCTGATTGAAACTGACCGTCAACCCTCCTATCTGGTACCTTGAGATTCGTCATATTCTTTTGGAGCAGTTGACTTCAGTGAAAGCCTTTCAGCTGCCTGCAGCGTATTCAAAAACTCAAAAAAGTCTCACTAATTGTAGACCCTTCATTAGCTACGGGTGATCAGTTATGACTGATGGAATTTTACAATTCCTAACAAAAGCTAACCAATATAGACTACATCCTACAACTACGTGCAACAACATGATTGCAATGATGATTTATGGTTAGGTTGATCTGCCAAATATTTATGACCCACTTTGTCTACACGATTCTTCATATTGCTACATGATTCAAACCCAACTGGCTCTTAACTAGTATATCAATCACCCAATCCCTCATACAATCAGCTCTTAGGCATTATTTCAGAGCATACTAAAGATCAAATCTGCACTTGTTGATCCCATGTGTCCCTGGCACATCTTGCCTGTTACATCATTCTGTACTGAAGCTCAAATTACCAACCCACCGTCAAATGCCAATAGGTCATCCACAATCTTCCGATATTATTGATGATCAAAATAGGTCTTCATCGCCAAACTACTGGCACATTAATATAGAAATGAATGGCAATGTATTTTTGGTATTTCTCTTATTCCTGCCATGTTAGATTGAACCTGTCAAGGCTAGCCAGTCATTACACGACTATAGCTTAAGTATACAATGCAATTTTGCAAACAAATTCCTCCATAATTTGTCGTCAGATTGACTGCTGTCACCCTGGAGAGCACATCCACCAACATCTGCACCTTCCCCTTGCATGTTTAGTCTCAAAGTGAAACTCATAATGAAGAGTCAGAATTCCTTCATCATTGACTACACCCTTGCCAACTCTTTCTCCTCAAACAGGGAGATAAATGTCTCATGTCTGTCTCTACAAATAAATAAGGGATATGGTCTGAAAATGTGCCCGTATGACCAAGAAAGCCTCCTTCTATATAACTGCTTGATATATCCCCCTATTTGACAATGTCCTGGAGCCATTTTGCACCGGTTTCTGACACCTATTGCATTGAATGTTCTGATGCTTGCATCTAAAGTTTCTGCTGCTATGATAGTTGAATAGGAAAAGATGAATTGCAGTAGATTTAGACATAACCATGTTCTTAATCTTTTGGAAAGCAGCTTACCCTGGAGTTTCTAGTACAATCCTACATTTTTCTGAGGAGTTGTCACAAGGAATCAGTCAGAGTTGACAAAGGAGGCAAGAACTTGTTTACCATGCTTAAAACTCTTTGGAGATCTTGAATGAATTTCAGTAAGAAATTCAGTAAATACCCTTTGTTTTCTGTGAATCTGGGATTATTCCATCACTACTGATAATCAGTGCCAAGAAACAAAAGGATTTTTTTGAAAATTCACATAAAGGTAAGCCTTTCAGTTGGTAGATGTTGTAAAACTGTGTGGTTTCTCTGATTATGTTCCCTGACTGTCTTCCCATGCGTCAATATGTTCATCCATGTGGCATGTTTCCCCTTTAAACCCTTGCGAAATATTATGTATGTCTCTTGACAAACCTCTGGAACATTACAGTCTGTTCATACAAAATCTCTCATCTCGAGTGATAAAAGAAGTAATCAGTCTTATTGCTGATCCAATGGCAAGTGCTATAACCAACTGTTGTCACTGAGTTTAGTGAAAACTCTACTTTTAGTTAACTTAGCTGTATTCTCATGTACTGGGGTGAATTCCTGTCACCATCAGCCTGCTGAGCTGTGTAAGATCAACACAAATTCTGATGCTCTCGGTGCAGTAACCACATCTAAAATCCATTCAGATGGCTGTGTTCTCTGCGAAAAAGGTGCTCATTCCAGTCATGTCGTCAAGTTGTTTCTGAGTTTGTTTCATTAATGGGTGCAGAATTGTCCTGGTTTAACAACAACAGAATGGTTTAACACCCTTCTTTAACTATTCACCCACCTAATCCTGTGAACAATTTATGGTAAACCCCTCTCAAAGGGAATGTTATTTCAGCATGGTTCAACTTTGATGTTTTAAAGAAAGTTGAGGGAAAAACATGCATTGTTGATCAAGAGTGAAATTTCTGCATTATGAAACATATTTAATGTCACATTATTGGCAAATACACAGTATCAAATTGTAACTTGCATCGTCTGGTGGTTATACTTGAGACATTTCAATGACTACAATGTTTTTATCAGAAGGACAAATATTATTTTCTAAGTGCTGCTGTGATCTCCTGACCTTAGAATTACACAAGTTTGGGATACCATTGTGGAATAAATGAAAGAGTCTGCACTTGAATTATCATTTGGTAACTTTTCCAGTGTATCACATTGAAACCTTTATATGAGTAGCTATTTGACTTATTGCTGCACTGTAACTGTGTCCTACTTCAACATTTCTTTCAGAAGTGACCTAAAGTTGTTACAGATGTAGCATTTTTTTTTAAATAGCTTGAGCATTGTTTGGATCTGCAAGACTTCCTTGTGCCATAATGCTGGCACCATATGTAAATACCTGCTGCCTTGCCCAGTGTTGATTTCCAAAAGGTGTCAAAAGGAAGGATGCCCTCTCAGAGTGCAGCAGAAGTGCCATTTGAAGACAATGGTCAATGACTGTTAAGTGACTGTGGTGTGCAGTGGCCAAACACTGGTGCATTTAGCTCCAATTTTTTAGCCAGAGATCCAGGAAATGTCCTCTAACTTTTCTGTCACCTCCAGTGTGAAGCTTTCACAAGCACATCTTCCCCTCCCGAGACCATTCTCTACCTCAAAGTTATAAGATTGGGAGATAAATCAATTGTCACTTAACCAATGGCATTCCCTTTAGGCCTTTCAAATTTAAATTGTAGAGACATGGAATTGTCAAAAGTATCAAGATCAAGATTCACCTAATTTGGCTTTTGAGAAAAGCACAGCAGGCCAGGCAGCCTTTCAGGTTAATGCCTGAAACGTCGATTCTCCTGTTCCTCGGATGTTGCCTGACCTGCTGTGCTTTTCCAGCAACACACTCTCAACTCTAATCTCCAGCATCTGCAGCCCTCACTTTCTCCTAATTTTACTTTTGCCATCCTGGTAGGAATATGATACAGTAATAATGGAATCAATCGCCATTGATTAGTCTGGAACAAATCCAGGTGGAAAAACTCAATGGTGGCCAAATTGAAATTGCCAACTCAGTGTGTATTGCCACTCACCCAACTTGGTTTCTCTATGCCACAGTGAAAATAAATGATGTATTTCCATCATTTACAAATCATTTTGCGAAACATATTTGTATTGCACAAGTCTATTGCTTGCTTCAATGGGATTCTGGTATCATTGTAAATACTCAGAATGGCTGTGGATAATGACAAGTGGTGATTACCAGACAGAACACTGCATCAGCCAATGTTTCTCTCCCACTTAATTTTCTATTCACAGTGCTATGCCTTTCTCAGTATCGAAGCGTGACATTACAGTATCACTCGAAAAGAAATCTTCCAACTACTTATTACTGCACTCTTTCCAATTCCAAGATTCTAGCTAAAGTGACAAAGCCTCTAATGTGTCATTGTATTGTTTCCTTTTGTCTGATTTTTTCTTTGCAAAAGAAATTCAGCTAAATCCACACTCCTGTTCTTTCCCTATAGCCGAGAAATTTTGCTTTTTTTCTTCAGGTCCTTTGAAAATTCCCTCTTAAAGGCCACGATTGGAAAGGTGCCAACTTCAGTTAGCTCCTTTCCCTGCTGACCTTGTCATCATTTACACAAACAACTAAAACCTCGGACCTGCTGCCTCACATACCTGAGTCTCATGCAGTATTGAACCCGTGGGCTCCTTGTCCGTCTGATTTGCAATCTCATTGTCTTGTCCAAGGCCACGAATCAGCATCATACCACTTCCTAAACTAAAGGGTTTTCGCAAGGATATGATGTTACTTTCTGCTTTATATTTAGCTAATAAAAGTTTTAGACATTAAATAAATGGCCTCACCCTCGGATTTCTCTATGTTGCATCTCTAATGCAACATTATTCAGAATTTCTCATGGGCTGGAGAGGACAGAACTGTTCATTTTTGCTAGGGTTGGGAACTGATAAAGAGGAACAGAACTGAGTTCTTCTGGAATAACATTTATAGTTTGAAGTGTACCAGATGTTTGGAGATTCAACACAAATGGTTTCTCATCATCACACATTAAAATGATGTAACAGGAAAGGTATTGATTATTTGGGAAGGGTGCTTTTTTACATCTTTGGAAAACCTGTTGGAAATTGGGATCCCTTTAAAACTGACCTTTCCAAGTATTTACTGTGTAGCATGAGATTTCATTTAACTGCTGTTACTGTCGGAATGAACTTTCCAAATTTCGAGCATTTGGGGGCCAAAGGAAAGACTCTGCAGTCACGATGCCCCATTGTATTCAGATTCAACAAATTTGTCAAGCACCACATGTTACCTATTATCATTGTATTGTTTGGGAAAGCTAGCTGTTAGACCATAAGACCAGAAGATATAGGAACAGAATATGGCCAGTCAGCCTAACGAGTATGCTCCATCATTCAATCATGGCTGATATATTTCACAACCCCATCCTCCTGCCTTCTCCTTGTAACCTTTGGTCCCATTATCAATCAAGAACCTATCTCAGTCTTAAATACACTCAATGACTTCCCTCCAGCCCTCTGCAGCACTGAGTTCCACAGATTCACCACCCTCTGGATGAAGAAATCCCTCCTCATCTCAGTTCTAAAGGGTAGTCCCTTCAGTCTGAGGCTGTACCCTCCAGGCTTGGTTTCTTCTACTAGTGGAAACATTTACTCCAAGACCACTCTATTCAGGCCTCTCAGTATTCTGTAAGTTTCAATCAGATCCTCCCTCATTCTTCTAAACTCCATCAAGTACAAATCTAGAGTCCTCAACTGGAAAAAGCGAGGACTGCAGATGCTCAACTGGAAAGACCAGTTACAAAAGGTAATACTTGAAAATGAACATCCTGCTCACACTAGACCTTTATTTTGAGGTATTTAAGATGAGTTGGACAAATGTGTCATTTGGAGATTTTATTGGTTTTCTTTCTGATCTGGTGGTCAATTAGAACAAGCTTGGATCTTTTTCTGTGAGGGATCCTGGTTTTTAATCTCCAATGTTATTGCATTTCTGACTTGAACCGATATTGGAGACTGAGGCAGTGAATGAATTGTTAAAGAATTTCCAGCCTCTGACCTACTCTTGTTGCCACAATATTACCATAGCTTGTCCAGTTACTGTTACCATCAAATAGTGACTTTACAACCCCAAGCTCCAGGACATTAACGGTGACGGTGATATCACTGAAAACAAAATAAATGCTGAAAATCCCAAGGGGTCAGGCAGCATTCATGGAGTGAGAGCAAGCTACTGTTTTAAGTCTAGATGGCTCTTCATTAGAGCTGCCAGATTGCTAGGTGCCGAGCTTGCAGGAGATGGATATTGCCTGGCACTTGTGGAGCAAGAAATTACTAGTCATTTCTCAGCAGGTCATGTGGACACGTCTGCTTCAGTATCTGACAAGTCAAAATATGTTGCTGAAAACTGAGTAATGTCAGCAAACATCACCATTTTGGACCTTATGATAAACAAAGGTTGTTGAAGAATTGGCTGAAGATCATTCGGTTTAAGGCACAAATAAATCCAATAAAGAATACTGAAGAAAATCCTTTATGTGGAGAGTGTTTAGAATGTAAACCTGATTTCATGTGAAGAGGTTACGGTGAATAGTATAAAGGAGAAGGACACATCAAATATGTTTGTGAGGAAGAGGAGAACAGAAGGATTTCAGATGGTATTAAATGAATCAGAGGAGGTGGGAAGGAGGATAAAATGAAGCATGAAGCATTGACATTGACCAGTTAGGCTTAATGACCTACTCCTGTTCTGGAAAGTCTATGTAATATTACATATCGTTAAAACAGCTTGGAAAGAAAAGAACAGCTTTCCTCTCAACCAGCCACAGGATGTTTTGTTTTTTTTATTTCCCATCCTCATTTCCAATGTCGATTCGAATTGCATCGGAATAACGCTGAACAGAAATCACATTTTAGGGAAGATCAATGTCTGTACTGTGCACCTACATTAGCAGCTTTACAATTTTCCTTTGCTGCTTACAAGATAAATTGCAGCACCATTTCCAGGACCCAACTCCCTCTACTGGATGCATGTAATTATATAAAGTAATTTCAAGCAGGTTGAAAGGGGATGGGGGCAGAAGGAAGATAAAGAAAACTTTTTTAAAAACACAGTAGCAATGGAACAGAAGGAGGCAAACTCGCTCTTTAAGCCTCTTTCACTACCCAGTTGTGTCAAGAGAGATTAACCTTAACTCCACCTCGCTGCCTAGATTTCATAACTCTTAATACTTTTGCGAGCAAAAACATATTCTAAATTCGATGCAGCATCCATAGGGTAGGGTGAATTAGGGTGCAGGAGACAAGCAAGCTGTGAATGGATGATCATTGAGAAAGTAAATGGTGGTCTATCTGTTGGAGGGACAGCTGGAGGAGGAGGTCAAAGCCAGGAACAGTCATAGTTGGGCCTGAGTTCGGAGACAGTGTGATCTTCCCAAGAAGCATGGAATGGATCGTATATTGTGATTTACTACCTCCACTCCCACATCTCTCAGGAATTGCTCCACCAACACTCTTGGCTTTTTTCTACAAAGAATTGTTGAGTTTCAATGTAAGGTTTGTGAAATCAGTTTGGCTCATTTTAAGAACACACCCCAATTGTCTTAGAGTCCCTACCTTTGATTTAATTATCACTTAATACTTTATATTCAAGTAAATACAAACCAAGTTTATACACATTCCCACAAAATTTAAATTTATAACCCTAAGCAATTCTGGTGAATCTGTGCTTGAACCCACTTTATATTTTGCTGTGAATAATAAATGACTAAAGGAGCTGTAAAAAGTAAAGTTCAAGTCCAATTTTTGCAAATACACGGAGAATGGGTTAGAGAAAGCAGAAGGATAAAAGTATTTACAGATCAGCTAAAAAAAAAGCTTAGTTCATCATTTGTAAACAAGTTTCCCAATGTTTGATACAGATAGTTGTTGGTATTGGAACAGCCAAACTATTCAAAGAGAAATTGTTGGAAAAGCTCAGCAGGTTTGGCAACATCTGTGCAGAGAAATCAGAGTTAACATTTCAGGTCATTCCTTCAGGTTCTGAGGATGGGTCACTCAGTCTAAAACATTAATTCTGATTTCTCTCCACAGATGCGACCAGGCCTGCTGAGCTTTTCCAGCAATTTCTGCTTTTGTTTCTGATTTACAGCATCCGCAGTTTTATTCAGATTTTTTTTTAGACAAGCTCTTCATGTTGTTTAAGTAAAGTTTCTTCCTGTAATATCAATGTTTGTTGAAAGATTCCTTGTGCAGCTGTTGGGAATGAGTCAGATCTTTCAGTGTTTTATAACAACATTAAAGTTGTACCTTGGAATGCAAAATGTTTTATCATATGTTACACAACAAGAGATGGAAACATTTTTGGAAATTGCATAAATTGCTATGGTTCTGGATCAGTGGTGCTGGAAGAACACAGCAATTCAGGCAGCATGCTGCTCCTCGGATGCCGCCTGAATTGCTGTGCTCTTCCATCACCACTGATCCAGAATCTGGTTTTCAGCATCTGCAGTCATTGTTTTTACCTCATAAATTGCTATGGTGCCAGTCCTTGCTCAAGAGCAGCACTTTTGATTCTAAGTTGGAAAATAGTGCATTAAAGTTATATATCTATAATTCAGGCACAAGATTGATGCCAGGAGTTGCCGGCAACGCTGAAGGAGTGCTCTACTGTCAGAGGTTGCATCTTTTCAGTGAGGTGTTGGGACCGTGTCGGTCCTCTCTTGGGCATTCACGATACTGTTGTTTTTTTCTTAACTAGAGGTTAGTGATCTGAAGTTATAAGCTGAAAATAATTGACAGAAGGATTGGAGGAGAAATAAGATTTTTTTTCGCACTCAGAAGGGGAGAAATTAGTTTGAGTGCGGCACAGAGAATTTTGTTCATTCCCCAGAGCAGTTGGAACAATGAACCATGATGTACTTGGCACCAGTGGAGTTCCTCTTATTACTGGAGAACAATGCATTGGCGAGACAAGTAACAGTCTGAAAATGCATCTTTCTACTCCAGGATATAACATAACCTGCATCACTTCACTTGAAAGTATGCAAACTGATTTTTTTCAAACACACAACCCCAAAGGGTGATTGATGATTCCATAGTAATGTTTAAAAGGCGGTCTGGCATGTATTTGAAAATGACTAAGTTTATAGGGTTATTAGGACAAAAACTGGGCTGCACAAATGAAATTGGACAATACATTCAAGGAGTTGGACAGAGTTGAATAGACTCTTACTGTATTGTAAGGTTCAATGTCACACAGTAACTACATGTTTAAAGTACTTCATTTTTTGTAAAGGATGTACTTGAGTCATGAAAGTTTTGAGCCAAAGAAATATGCATTATTTTAATATCTGTGCCAAAGGTGGTACAGTGCATTCTTATTTTGTACTCGCTCTGAGCTAACATGATGGTGGGGTAGGACTCCCCAGGTGGAGCTTGTCTGTTCCATATGTTTCTTTTCCTGGTTACATATCTATGTTTTTATTACTTTTTTTTCTTCTCGGCAATGTCCTGAACTCCTGGCCTTATCATGGACTCTTATCCTCAGCGTGGAGCCAACATGGCAGGCTCTTGGCCAGCAAAGTGTGGTGGTCTCTCAGCCCAGCCCAGTGTGGTGCTGTCTCAGCCCAGCTCAGTGTGGTGGTCTCTCAGCCCAGCCCAGTGTGGTGGTCTCTCAGCCCGGTGTGGTGGTCTCTCAGCCCGGTGTGGTGGTCTCTCAGCCCGGAGTCACCGTCTCTCAGCCCGGAGTCACCGTCTCTCAGCCCGGTGTGGTGGTGTCTCGGTTCGGAGTGGTGGTGACTCGGTTCGGAGTGGTGGTGACTCGGTTCGGAGTGGTGGCCATTGTTTGTTTTACTGTATTGTACATCCTAATTGCTGACCAAAAAAATCTTCTTTTGAATGATTGATCCAATTAATTGTGCCAGTGTTCTCTTTCCCTTTGCTGCAGTCTGCCTGAAACATGAATATGATGCTTTCTCCTTTGTTCCTGGCTCTGCTCTTTCAAAAACTGAATGCTCCCCCTGCAGTGGCTGCAGATGAAAATACCATTTGGCAGAAGTTGAATCTTTAACATTCAACACAGATTAAAGGAGTAAAGAGACGTACTGTGAGTGGCGTGATGTGATTTGGTGATGCTTTTTCCCCTTGGAAAAGCAATCATGAGTTGAATGTTCCCACGGGTCCAAATGACATCAAGAAGAATTTAATTCTATAAATCCAACATCTTTGTTGTTTTATTGAAGTTTGAACATCAGCTGTACCCACATATAAATATGCATAAAATGTCTACGAGGCAGGAGAGGAGTCAAATGCAGTTATAAATTCCATCAAAATCCCTAGGGAACAGCGAAAGGAAATAGAAAGCACACAGCAAAACATTTCAGAGCAGTGAAGTCTGTCCTGTTAAGGATAACCGATGACCTACGCACAGTTACCAACAGAGCTTGTAAAGGGCACTGAATGCTTTAGGTAATTGTAGCTTTCCTATCTGTCAGATAGTTGAATAAATTAGTGTTGTTAACTAAACAGATGGTGGCTATTTGAAACAATGAGAAAAATATGACTGATCTGTGCTCCTTGCTTAAACCCCCTCTGGGTGTGCTCTACATATGTAATCAAAACATGTAAGACATTGAATTATACAGCATCGGTGTGTGTGATGTGAAACAACAACAAAAAATTGACTCAATTGGAATTTCACCACACATGTTCGCAGTTTAAGAGTTAAGCTGCAATTTGCCAGATGAATTGGTACAATTCAATGATCAAATTTTATGCAAGCTTTGGTGATTCTGTCAACTTGTGCTCTTTTCTCCATTACTTCTTTGCCTTTGTTCCAGAGTTTGTCAGTTTACTATTCTCTGAATTGCTTAATACTATGCTTTCTTTCTCCAGTCTTCCTTGAAGTTATATTTAACCTTTTTCCTGACATCGTCAGTTCTATTTCTCTCTTCCTTAAACCTTTTAACCTTTCCTGGTTACACACACACCCAGACTTTAGCTTCTTAGAATCAGCTAGCACACAGGGAGATCATTAGGCCCATTGTGCTTTTGCTGGTTCTTTGAAACAGCTATCCAATTAGTCCTACTCCCTGCTGTTTCCCTGTAGCATGATATTTCCTTTCCTTTTTCACTCACACATCCAGTTTCGTTTTGGAAGTCATTATTATTGAATTTGCTTTCACCCGTCTTTCAGGGAGTGCATTCAAGATCATAGCATCTTGTTGTGAATAAATAAATTAATTTCTGTTCTTTTGCTGATAATCTTAAGTCAGTGTCTTCTGGACATCATCCCTTCTGCTCACGGACATAGTTTCTTACTTATTTAATGGATCCAACTCCTTCATAATCTTAAATGCTTCTTCTAATTTTTCCCTTTCATCATTCCTACTCTGAGGGGAACAATCCTAGTTCGTCCGACCAAAACCCATCATTTATAATATGCTTCATCTCTTAAACTCTTCCTTTTATGTTGCTCATGATAAGTTGCAATATTCCAGCTGAGGCCTTACCACTGTTTCATAAAGATTCAGCTTAATTTGCTTTGATCATGTAACAAATGGGAACAGTAACTTTGGCTGATCTTTTTAAACTCCTCCAACCTAAGAAACACTAAGGCTGAAAGTATTGGTGTAATGAACAGGCCGAGTGGATCTCAGCTATTACAAAACAGACCAGGAGTCAAACCTGGGACAGAATCATCCAATAGTCAAAGCACAGAAGGAGGCAATAAGTCAGCAAAGGGTCACAGTCAGGAAATTACCCTTAAGTGAGACTTAGACAAAGTGTGGAGTGCATTCGGCTCATGCAGTAGTTTCTGAAAAGTCTTCTCCAGTTTTAAATTTGGATCAAGAGTCAGGTTTCAACATATAACTAAAAAACTTTCCTGCATTGTTAAATTGTGAACTGCCTGGTGGTGACGGTTATCTGGGAGAAAGTGAGGACTACAAATGCTGAAGACCAGAGTTCAGAGCGTGGTGCTGGAAAAGCACAGCAAGTCAGGCAGCATCCGAGGAGAATCGACCATAAGCTCTTCATCAAGAGTTATCTGTCAATCAATTGAAGTAGTTTGTTTATTTGGTGTTAATTACTGCAGTAGGAGGCTAAACTAGCTAGTTGACACATGGGAGGCTCCATACAAAAGTCAGATTTTTCAAGGTGTACAATTAAGAGACTGTACCTTAGTCAGACGCAGACCCAAGTGAATAGCAAAGTAGAATCATGTGAAAATTTAGTGCATGGAAGAAAACCAATGTGTGTTAATTCTTAATTGGATTTGTTAGTTTTAGTACAATGTACCAATAGTTGTAAGGTTTAGTGTTAGATTAC
The DNA here is from genome assembly GCF_004010195.1 of Chiloscyllium plagiosum. NCBI lineage: Eukaryota > Metazoa > Chordata > Chondrichthyes > Orectolobiformes > Hemiscylliidae > Chiloscyllium > Chiloscyllium plagiosum. Next base: position 3,404,537 of record NC_057715.1, on the reverse strand, counting down.
TTACTTACAGTGTGGAAACAGGCCCTTCGACTCAACAAGTCACACCGACCCTCTGAAGCGCAACACACCCAGACCCATTCCCCTACATTTACCCCTTCACCTAACACTATGGGCAATTTATCACAGCCAATCCACCTAACCTGCACATTTTTGGACTGTGGGAGGAAACCGGAGCACCCGGAGGAAACCCACGCAGACACGGGGACAATATGCAAACTCCACACAGTCAGTCGCCTGAGGCGGGAATTGAACCTGGGTCTCTGGTGCTGGGAGGCTAACCACTGTGCCACTGTGCCACCCACTTTATTAAGTTGGGCCAAGTAAAACAAGTTAAAATAAGTAAACCGAAGCAAAATAAAGTTAACATAAATAAAATAAAGATAGGGCATGGCAAGGCAGCACAGTGATATGAAATATGTGTCCTAGAGTATGTGGTTGGTTATGGTAACTCAGATTATCTCATGTGGAGGGTGTATCACCAATTACAGAAACTTGAGCTCTGGGCTATGGAGCTGAAATGGTGGCCAAGTTACTGTAGAACATTCATGAGTCTCTGACCGCTTTGCATAACCTGTTGAGTGGTGTAACCACAGTCTGGAAACATGGACACAGAAAGGGAACAGATGACCATCAAGCAGTCCAAGTGACTGAGGCTGCTCAAATGGAGTCCCCTGGGGTTCTGCTTAATAATCAGATTTCCATTTTTGATAATGGTGCACGTAACTCACCTCCTGACTCCCAAAAGCTGTCCACCATCTACAAGGCACAAGTCAGGAGTGTGATGAAATACTCCCCACTTGCCTGGATGGATGCAGCGCTGACAGTACTCAAGAAACTTGACACCCTCCAGGACAAATCAGCCCACTTAATTGGCACAAATTCCACAAATATCCACTCCCTCCACCACTGATGATCAGTAGCAGCAGTGTGTACCATGTACAAGATGCACTGCAGAAATTCACCAAAGATCATTTGACCATACCTTCCAAATCCATGACCACTTCCATCGAGAAGGGCAAGGGCAGCAGATAAAGGGAATATCACCACTTGCAAGTTCCCCTCCAAGTCACTCACCATCCTGTCTTGGAAATATATTGTTATTCCTTCAGTGTCACTGGGTCAAAATCTTGGAATTCCCTTCTTGATAGTGTTGTGGGTCAACCTACAGCAGGTAGAATGCAGCGGTTCAAGAAGGCAGCTCATCACTACCTTTTCAAGGGGCAACTAGGAGAAGACAATAAAGGCTGTCCAGCCTGTGAAACCCACGGCCCACAAGTGAATCAAACAAATGGTAAAATTAGATAGAGTCATCTTGGATTTCTGAAAAGGAAATCATGCTTGACAAACTTCAAGTTTTACTTGGAAGTGCCAGTGTTGGACTGGGGTGGACAAAGTTAAAAATCACACAACACCAGGTTATAGTTCAACATTTGTGAGAAGATTTGTAGCTTGGGTGCTCGTTGTTGTGGTTCTGTTCGCCAAGCTGGGAATTTGTGTTGCAGACATTTCGTCCCCTGTCGAGGTGACATCCTCAGTGCTTGGGAGCCTCCTGTGAAGCGCTTCTGTGATCTTTCCTCCGGCATTTATAGTGGTTTGAATCTGCCGCTTCCGGTTGTCAGTTCCAGCTGTCCGCTGCAGTGGCCGGTATATTGGGTCCAGGTCAATGTGCTTATTCCTAGAGGCATGGCACTCATCCACAGATTCGATCAATAAGCACATCGACCTGGACCCAATATACCGACCACTGCAGCGGACAGCTGGAATTGACAACCGGAAGCGCGGGATTAAAACCACTACAAATGCCGGAGGAAAGATCACAGAAGTGCTTCACAGGAGGCTCCCAAGCACTGAGGATGTCACCTCGACAGGGGACGAAACGTCTGCAACACAAATTCCCAGCTCGGCGAACAGAACCACAACAACCAGGTTATAGTCCAACTGGAAGCACTAGCTTTTGGAGCGCTGCTCCTTCATCAGGTGGTTGTGGAGCAGTGCTCCAAAAGCTAGTGCTTTCAAATAAACCTGTTGGACTCTAACCTGATGTTGTGTGATTTTTAACTTCAAGTTTTACAAGGATGTTACATGTTGCATTGATAAAAGCAAATCAGTGAATATGGTGTAGATTAGATTACTTACAGTGTGGCAACAGGCCCTTCGGCCCAATAAGTCCACACCAACTCTCTGAAGAGCAACCCACCCAAACCCATTCCCCTAATTTACTCCTACATTCACACATCATCAGGTTCTTGTCCAACAGGTTTATTGGAAATCACAAGCTTTCAGAACGGTCCTGCTTCATCAGGTGAAGTAACTTCTGACTTAGTCAGACACAGAGTGAGACTTATGTAGTAACCAATGGGAAGAGTCTTTTACATTGAAGAAACTTTTATTTTTATGATATGCTCCTGTAGATCCATCTTCTTGCGTATTTAATTTATATAAATATACAAATACAATATGGAAGTTGATACACTCTTGTTCTGTGCGCTCTTTCCCCTCTGGAGTTTGGTTGGCAGTATTTCTTAACACCTTAACTATTGTTCACACAACATACTGTTTGTCAATGGTTATCAATACACTGACATTTTGCTGGCTCTGTCCCATTTGTGTGAATCATGCTCTCATGATAACAAAATAATTCATTTGAATTTGATGTATTATTTGTCAATACAAACCGTTCAGTTTCACTAAAATTGAGTAGTCTCCATTTATCTCTTTCCCGTGGTGTGCCCTTTATCAGCAGCAGTCTAATAAGGCACATATAATTTCAGATAGGTCAAGTGCCTTATTTCTACTAATTAATATGGAAAATCTGAATAAATTCAACAAATATCTAGTTGATGTCGACAAGGAAAACCCGGGCAGGACTTATCCAGTAAATGGCAGGGCCCTGGGGAGTGTGGCTGAACAAAGAGTTCTGTAGTTGCAGATTTATAGTTCCTTGAAAGTGGAGTTGCAGGTAGACAAGGTGATGAAAAAGGCGTTTGGCACACTTGCCTTCATTGGTCATGATTTGTCACAGACAGGAAACACAGGGGGCTAACACCTTCAACATCTTAACATCTTATCTGGGCTGACACCAATTGTTACAGTTAACCTGAGAATGTAACTTTTAAAAAACATTTTGTGATTTACATATGAAGGAAGTGAAACTATCATGGTCATTCTAACAGATGAGAGACTTAACGAACAATCAAGGTATTTTTCAATGTAGAATTTCAGTTACATCACACTGGAAACTTTTGCTATAAATTCTGTGTCTTCCACAACCACCTGATGAAGGAGCAGCGCTCCGAAAGCTAGTGCTTCCAATTAAACCTGTTGGACTATAACCTGGTGTTGTGTGATTTTTAACTTCATTGGTCATAACATGATAACATTGAGACTAGGAGATGGACGTCATGTTGTAGCTGTATAGGACAGTGGTGAGACCACTTTTAGAATGCTGCATACAATTCTGGTCTCCCTGCTACAGGAAGGGTGTTGTTAAACTTGAGAGGGTGGAGAAAAGATTGAGAAGGACATTGCCAGGATTGGAGGGTTTGAATAGGCTGGGGCTATTTTCCCTGGAATGTCAAAGGCTGAGGGATAAGAGGTTTATAAAATCATGAGGGGCATGGATAGGGTGAATAGCCAAGGTCTTTCTTCCTAGGATGGGGGAGTCCAAAACTAGGGCACAGGTTTAAGGTGAGAGAGGAAAGACTTAAAGAGGACCTAAGGGGTAACTCTTTTAGGTAAATGGTGGTGCATGCATGGAATGAACTGCCAGAGCAGGGACAATGACAACATTTAAAAGGCACCTGAATACATATATGGATAAGTGAAAACACCAAATGCTGGAGATCATTTCAGGTCAGACAGAGAGAGAGAGCAAGCTAACATTTCAAGTCTAGATGACTCTGAAGAGTCATGGATGCAGTCTGTCCCACTGTGATATCCAGCATTTGTTGTATTCAGTACAGATTCTCGTATCTGCAGTAATTTGCTCCAATATCCTATGAAAGTAAAGTTTGAGAGGGATGTGGGCTAAATGCTGGCAAACAAGACGAGGTCAGATTAAGATGTTTGGTTGGCACGGACCAGTTGGACCGAAGGATCTGTTTCTGTGCTGGATGACTCTATGACTCTATCCACCTCTTCCTCACAATTGATGAGCTAAAATGGATTGAATCAGAATGTTTATCATTCATGGATCATTGGAAAATTGTCTTAATGTGCATTCATAATTGGCAGTCAACATTCTGAACATCTGCCCTGATGTTATGAAGGGTACCACTTTTATATTTCATTCTGCAGCTGGAACTTACCCACCTCCATCATTAAACTAAGACTTGAAATCGGCATGTTTCAGTAACTCTCCATTAGCCTTTCCTGTAATATAAACAGTCATCATCCTTAGGCAGGATCACCAGTGATTTAGAAGTACCAACAGATGTCTGCTGTAGTTGCCAGTAATGCTTTGATAGACAGCAGTTACTGCAAATTTTATCAGTGAATGACTAAAGGTAGTGCCTTGTTTGCACATTTCAGATGACCTCTGCGACTGAGCTTTTTTTTTATCATCCCAGGCTGACACAAAACCCTTATTAAACCAGTCTGTGTTTAGTGCAGTTAAGGCACCGCTAAATGGATGTTCTTACTGCCAATTGTTGTTCCTTTTCTCTTGCTTTCATCCTGTCCTCTCAATCATTTTCTGTATCCCACCATCTCCATAGACTTCACAACAATTTGTTGTTATCCAAGGTCAGGCCCAGTGTCAAGCACAGCGGTCCATCGAGCATGCTGGAGATGTGTGTATATTGAGCGTGGAGTGCTGCTCATTATCTGGAGAAAGAATCAGCCAGATCTGGGGAGGGGAGGAACTGCCAACTGTTGTCACAGATTCAGAGTCATCCACAAAATTTAATCTAAAGTATTGTTGATGGCAAATCGAGTTAATCACCTGTATATCTAACTGCCAGAGTACTAAATTCCTACTCCATTCAGTATATTATGAAAGAAAACTCTATTCTTTCATAAAGAAACAATTTACAAGGAGAATACTCCATTCTTTTCTCTTCATAGCATTGGAATATTTATCAATTCTGCTAACTATCAATAAAGTTGTATTTTCTTTTATATACCCTGGCTTACTTAAGCTGAAAATGTTCCACTTTGCTAATAAGGCAAAGAACTTGCATTTATAAAGCACCTTGAATGCCCTGAAGATAAGCCAAACTGCTTTTCAGTCAGAGATACTTCTGAGCTATAAATACTATTGTAAGAAATGTAGCAAGGAGTTTATATACATCAGGATCCCACAATAGAAATATGATAAAGATAAGAGAATTGCTTTTAATGTTTGTTACAGAATAATTATAAACAAGATGCCTGAGAGAATTCCTCTACTTTTTCTTTGAATCTTTACAGACACCCGAGAGGACATTCAGAGTGTCATTTAATGTCTCACTTAAAATATGGCATCACCAACATACAATTCTACCTCAGTACTGCACAGGGGCGGTCACACAGATGTTGTGCACTTGAATTCATGACATTCTGACATAGCAGTGAAAATGAACAGCAACAGAAAACCTGGCTAATGAAATATTAACTGCACTAAGATTGCTGTGAACTCAATCAGTGAACTATATAATATTTCAGGTATTTGAAAGTAGCTGAACACAGTCAGGAAATCATTGAGTAGTTCTGTTCTCCTTAGGGAGAAAATTCAACCTGGGTGCCTGATTCTTGATTGATATCAATTGACCTCTCTTAGAAAGTGCAGATTTGGACATTCGGGAGAGGAATTGGGCTCAGACATGGTGTCCTCCCTTCTAGGATGCAGTGAGTCTTGATTGATGAGTCCAGATTATTACTTGATAAAATACTGGAGATAGATCCTTATCCCAACATGAACCAATGCCTTCAAAATTGTATGTTTTCATCCAAGAGGAATATCGATCCTCTATTTGATTTTTGAAACAAAATTGAAGACTTTGAAAGAAGGTTTGAAGCACATATGCAATGAAATCCTAGCAGTTGCCTAATTTATATAAAGCACACAATCTGGCATTCTTTATGCATGTTAGTGAAAAGCATTCAATAGGTTTCAATTCAATAGAATTCCTGCAAGCAATTACCATTATTAAACAAATGCATTCTTGCCTTGCCAAACATTTTTGATCACACCTTGTTGTCCAGTATTTATCTCAGTTTGTTTCTTTTATGATTAAACTCCCCAGTGAAAGGCTGTGTTGCGAAGAATAGCAGAACTGAAGCATTCAGGATACAATCAGTGAACATCTGTGTATCCTTTAACAGGCATCAAGTGGAAGCCAGGCAGACTATTTGTGTTTCAAACAGTCAATGTTGAAATGAGTTAAATAGAATATTATAGAAAACTGCTGCTTTACATTTTAACTACTGTCAGGTATGATTCTAACATATCTTGTTTCATCACGCTTTTTATAAACTTTAGTGAGATGTCCTATCACATCCAAATGAACAGGAGCACAAAGAGTGATGGAAGTGTTATCACTATGTTAAATTTGGGCTGGGATTTCCTTAATATTATTCAGTGCTACCTGGATTATTTATTAACTGCCACTTGTTCAGTGGTGGGGAGACTGTTTGGAAACATAATTCTCTGTCCTCTGTCACTTACAGGTAGCAAGCACTCCATACACAGGAAGTGCATTTTGACTGCAAACAACAGGAAAACAAAATAACAGAAGAACTGACTGTGAGACCTAGGAGACAGTGAGGCCTGCAGATGCTGGAGATCAGAGTTGAGAGTGTGTTACTGGAAAAGCACAGCAGGTCAGGCAGCATCCGTGGAGCAGGAGAATCGACGTTTCGGGTCGGAGCCCTTCATCAGGAATTCAGTCATTTTCTGTATCCCACCATCTCCACAGACTTCACAACAATTTGTTGTTATCCAAGGTCAGGCCCAGTGTCAAGCACAGCAGTCCATTGAGCATACTGGAGATGTGTATGTGTGCATTGAGTGTGTATCCTGATGAAGGGCTCCGGCCCAAAACATCGATTTTCCTGCTTCTCGGATGCTGCCTGACCTGCTGTGCTTTTCCAGTGACTGTGAGACCTGTAGGTGAGGTCCTGATGCTACATTGGAGACCAGTCCAGCAGTGAACTGGTGAAGGAAGATCCTGTTCCCCTGGAGGGAACATCTTCACTACCAATGGGAAATGAGGTCTCTGCTCAAATAGCTACCACCCCAACCTGACTCATAGTACTCCCCTTCCCCACTCTCCTATGATCCCTGCACCAAATGTCACACCACCCATTCCCCCCCCCCCCCCCATACTCATATATTCACCATCATTCTATCTATCACTTTGCCAGACCTCACATCTGATAAACTACAGATGTACTGTATATCTGTGACAGATTTGTTCCTGAAACACTACATTAGACTAACATGGACACAATTTCATCTTTGCTGCTGCAGACAATTGCCTACAATCAAAGTAAACAGGGCATTACTGGATGAGACTGAGCCCACTCAATCTTCCTTGTCCCTTGAATGAAATGTGTTGGCCAACACAAGCAGATGGTCAAGTTCTGATGAACGGTCATACCAGATATGAAATGTTAACTCTATTTCTGTCTCCACAGATGCTGCCAGACCTATGACCTGCTGAGTTTCTCCAGCATTATCTGTGTTTGTATCAAATTTCTAGCATCTGCAGTATTTATTATTCATGAAAGACTGACGTCATGCTGGTCAGCTACACAGAGAGAGACACACTGCAAGGTTCCTTCACACATACCCGCTATAACTGCCTTCATTCAATCTCACTTGACACACTCTACGAGTATTTCAATTGTACATTAATCTTTCTTTTCTCTCCCTTGATATTAAAAGTTAACCTTTGTGTTTTACATTCATTTCAAATCCTAAAGATGTGAAAATAAACCAGAACTTCAAAAAGAGGATGAAAGCCTCCCTAAAAATACAGTATCACTCGTAAGCCTCAGCTCAGACTGCGATACTATACAGACTTTGGTGTCGAAATTCAAAGCTGAATTTTCATGTGGTAACTGATCTTGAATAAGTGGACAAAATTAAAAATCACACAACACCAGGTTATAGTCCAACAGGTTTATTTGGTAGTACAAGCTTTCAAAACACTGCTCCTTCATCAGGTAGTTATTGGAGCAGGATCATAGGACACAGAATTTAGAATAAAAGATCATAGTATCATACAACTGATGCAACGCATTGAACAAACCTAAATTGTTGTTAACTCTTTAATCACTTAGAATGGGTTGCAGGTTTCAATTCATTCATATGTAAAGAAGTTCCAGGTTTTACATATTAATGAATTGAAACCTGCAACCCATTCTAAAAGATGAAAGACTTAACAGCAATCTAGGTTTATTCAGCATATTGCATTAATCGTATGACACTATGATCCTGCCCCAGTAGCTACCTGATGAAGGAGCAGTGCTCTGAAAGCTAGTGCTTCCAAATAAACCTGTTGGACTATAATGTGATGTTGTGATTTTTAAGTTTGTCCACCCTAGTCCAACACTAGCACCTCCACATCTTGAAGAAGAGTATCTAATTTAGGACTGGAGACTAGTGTCAGTTTACTAGAGAATACTAGTCTGCTGCAAAAGCTTCAGAAGATGACTGTGATTGCACAGACTATAAGGGAGGCTGGTGGCTTTACACTGCAACATTAGGCTCTCCATGGAACCTGCGCCCGAGCTTTATGTCCTATACACAAAAAGCCAAACAAAACTAACCCAGCCAATTACTGACCTCATTATAGCCTTGGTTCAAACATGGACAAAAGAGCTGAATTCCATAGGGGAGGGGAGAGTGGTAGCCTTTGTCATCAAGACTGCAATTGACCAACTGTGGCATCAAGAAGTCCTGGCCTAACTGAAGAATGGGTATCGGGGGCAAATTTGCTGCTAGTTGGAGTCATGACTGACACAAAGGAAGATATTTATGGCTATTGGACAGCCAGGATATCTCTGCAAGAGCTCCTCAAGGTTGTGTCCAACCCAGCCATCTTCAGCTGCTTCATCAATGACCTTCCCTACATTGTAAGGTCAGAAGTGGGGCTGTTTGCCAATTAATTCAGAATGTTCAGCACCATTTGCGACTTCTCAAATACTGAAACAGTCCATGTTTAAATGCAACAAGCTCCAGACATAATCCAGGCTTGGGCTGACAGTGACAAGTAACATTCATGCCACACAAATGCCAGGCTATGACCATCACCAATAAGATACAATCTAACCACCACCCCTTGACATTCAATGGTGTTACCATCACTGAATTCCCCACTACCAACAGTATAGGGATTGCCATTGATCAGAAACTGAACTGGAATCACCACGTAAACACAGTGACTACCAAGAGCAGGTCAGAGGCTGGGAATATTGTGGAGAAAGTGAGGTCTGCAGATGCTGGAGATCAGAGCTGGAAATGTGTTGCTGGAAAAGCGCAGCAGGTCAGGCAGCATCCAGGGAACAGGAGAATTGACGTTTCGGGCATAAGCCCTTCTTCAGGAATTCTCCTGTTCCCCGGATGCTGCCTGACCTGCTGCGCTTTTCCAGCAACACATTTCCAGCTGGGAATATTGTGGCAAGTAACTCACTCCTAACTCCCCAAAGCTTGTCCACCTACAAGGCATATGCCAGGAGTCTGATGGAATACTCTCCACTTGCCTGGTTGGGTGCAGCTCCAACAACACTCAAGATGCTTGATATCATTCAGGACACACTTGATTGGTGCCATATCCACAAGTATCCACTCCTTCTGCCACCAACGTTCAGTAGCAACAGTGTATATTATATAGAACAGGCATTGCAGAAATTCACCAACATCCTGAGACATGACCTTCCAAACCCACAACTATTTCCATCTTGAAGCATAAGGGCAGCAGATACACGGGAACACCAACACCTGCAAGTTCCCCTCCAAGCCACTCACCATCCGGACTTGGAAATATATTGTCATTCCTTCACTGTTGCAGGGTCAAATCCTTGGAATTCCCTTCCTAATAGTATTGTGGGACTACCTGCAGCAATTGGACTGCAGCGGTTCAAGAAGGCAGCTCACCCCCACCTTCTAATGCGCAACAAGGGCTGGACAATAAATCAGACAGTGACGCCCATGTCAAATGTGAATAAACAAAATCTGCTGTCGTCCCGAAGGAACACATTAAGAGTTACAATGACTGTGGCAGCTATCGACTGTACCATGTGAAACCCAGTGCAAGTTCTGATCTGTGGTGTCAGAAGTAAGTAGCACCCAACACTAGCCTCCTGTGAAATGAAAGCTTTTCAAATGTTACTCCCCAGGGAAGTGCTCACTGAAGATCCACAGCAGCTGTGGCTTCTGGCACAGTATCCTCTACCTCCGTCTTATTCAGCTGCTCTGCACAACATTCCTCTCATCCTCCAAACCCTAAGATGGCCTTTCCAGCCCATCCATGACTGTGGGAAATCTATTGTTGGTACGACCAAAAAAACAACACAGTGCAAGAAACATTTCTCCTCAACTGTCAAAATTGCATTAGACCCCCCAAAAAGTGCCCAGTATCTGAAAAGGACAAATCAGCAACTCACCTGTATGTTGTGGATGAATTTGACAAATGACGCTGTTAATTAGTGGAGAGTCTCAGAATAAACAGCACAGTCCCAGAAAAAATGGACGCCAATTTAAGACTGAGATGAGGAGGAATTTCTTTTCTGGAGGGTTGTGAGTCTTGGAACTCCTTGCCATAGAGAGCTGTGGGGGCAGAGTCCTTGTGGACATTTAAGGCTGAGATAGATTCTTGATCAGTCAGGGATTCAGGGGATAAGGAGAAAGGGCAGGAAAGTGGAAGTGAGGAATGGCAGATCGGTGATCAGTGATCCTATTGAATGGCAGAGAAGGCTCGAGGGATCTAAAACCCTTCAAACCCCAGACCTTTCAGAGACTGTGTTGTTTATGACCTATCTGAAAAAAATGCCATAACCGTGTTTAAGGAACAGCTTTATCACAAAGGAAATGGTACTGTGCAAACTGATGGAGTTGCAGTCAAACAAATCCCTCAGTCCTGATGGATTTCACGCAAGGGTCTTAAAATAGTGGCTCAGTGTCATAGATGGATAGGAATATGTTTTCCAAATTTCACTTGATTCTGGAAAGGGTCCATCAGACTGGAAAGAATCAAGTATTATTCCTCTAAGTAAAAAGAAACCAGGGAGCTCTAAGCCAGTTAGTTTAAGGTCTGTCATGCATCTTCTATCATGTGCTTTGATGCCACATTGAGTTTCACTTCAACGCTGACTCATTGAGGGGAAGGCAAAGTCACCAATTGCCTCCAGAACTGACTACAAAGTAACACTAGCTATCATACATTAAAATAAGTGATGCTATACATGGTAATCACAGATATACTGGACTCTGTTCTTATCTTTACATTAGATAATTTATCTTCTTCATGTGATTATGGCTGTGTGCCTGTCTCAATCTCTCTAATCTAGTATAGTATCATTCATTCGTCTAGAATGTCTGACCCAGCCCATGCTGACTTACGCTCAACAATATACAGTACAGCTCTGTGATGTCATTGCAAGTTTGCTCCCGATGCCTTTACACAACACACCTTCACAAGCTTTTTTCTTATCTAATAAACATTGATTAATAGTTTTATAGATTTCCAAACTGAATTAACTACATTACTACTTTTTATAACACCTACTGTCATTTTTTCCTTGTCTCTTCTACGTCTCCCCAAGTCTTTGACTTGATGTATCTATTTCAATACATAGATTCGGAAAGTCTATGACCATGTATCGAATCACTTGAGGTTAAAATGGTGATTTTTAAAAAAAAATTCCCTCCAGTGTGGAAACAGGCCCTTCAGCCCACCAAATCCACAACGACCTTCCAAAGAGTTACCCACCTAGACCCATTTCTCTCTGACTAATGCACCTAACACTATGGGTAATTTAGCATGGTAAAAACAATGACTACAGATGCTGGAAACCAGATTCTGGATTAGTGGTGCTGGAAAAGCACAGCAGTTCAGGCAGCATTCGAGGAGCAGTAAAATCGACATTTCGGGCAAAAGTCCTTCATCAGGAATACAGGCAGAGTGCCTGAAGGGTGGTAATTTAGCATGGCCAATTCACCTAACCTGCACATCTTTGGAGTGTGGGAGGAAACCAGAGCAAACCCATACAGACATGGGGAGAATGTGAAAACTCCACACAGACAGTCGCCCAAGGTTGGAACCAAACCCAGGTCCCTGGTACTGTGAGGCAGCAGTGCTAACCACTGAACCACCGTGCCACCCCTGATCTTGCTCCTTTCTGTTAAATTAGAGTTTCAATGGGTCTGGCTGAACAAACTTGCATGGGCATAACTGCATTAAAAATGACACAACACCAGGTTATAATCCAACAGGCTTATTTAGAAATACAAGCTTTTGGAGCTCTGATCCTTCATCAGGTGGTTGTCTGCACTCCTGCAGAAGTGTTTAAAGATTACAAGGTGGTTATACTGTGCCTGCTCCATTATTAGTGTCAGATTCCATTGGTTTGATCCCCTAGGAAGAAGTGAAGTAGTCCATCCCTGCGTGTTGCTCTTCATAGAAAGGAGCTTGGTTCCTTGTTGTGTTTGCCTGTTATTTAAGGTTGTTTTCCAAGATATGAATGAACATGTTGGCTTAGGAATAACATAATTTGTTGTTTCTTGTGCTTTTTAGACTGTAGCAGATCTTTGAGACCTTGTGGGTGGCACGGTGGCACAGTGGTTAGCACTGCTGCCTCCTAGCACCAGAAACCCGGGTTCAATTCCTACCTCAGGCGACTGTCTGTGGGGAGTTTGCACATTCTCCCCGTGTCTGTGTGGGTTTCCTCCCACAGTCCAAAAATGTTCAGGTTAGGTGAATTGGCCATGCTAAATTGCCCATAGTGTTAGGTGAAGGGGTAAATGTAGGGGAGTGGGTCGGTGTGGACTCGTTGGGCCGAAGGGCCTGTCTCTACACTGTAAGTAATCTAATCTAAAACCTCTTTTAAACTGATTTTGTGGTAATGAGATTTTGGAGCAACAACTCTAACAGGAGACTGGAGCATTAAATTGCTTCGGATTCTGTGTTGACGTTATCATATCCAGTATCTTGTTTGGATGAGAGGACTGTCTCCTCTGCTCAGGTGGCTTATTACATTTTAAGTCAACACTCTGTGGAATATACCATGTTAACTGAAACCTTTGCTGTAGAATGCTTCTTGCAAAGTATTGTAGAATCTGTATCCACTGCTATAGGGACTGCTTGTTCTAGACTTAGATCCTCATGTGTTTGAAATAAAATCAGTCACTGATTTATCTAAGAGGCTATTGGCAATTCTGTGAGCTCTTGATAGAAATCGCTATAGCTGTGTGGTTAAGGTTGTCTCATTAATAACAAATATATATGATCCACAGATCTCCAAGAGAATTTGTGTACGCTATTGAAGCACGATCTTGCCAGCATTTGTTTTTGAAATCAAAAATTGATCAAATGTTGGTTGGAGGTTGTCCAATACAGTCTGCTTCTCATTTATCTGTTGTGCATGTAACACATGATCTTACCCCATTCCCATGCAGCAAGGAAGTGTGCTGACATGTTTTTTTACTTCTGTCAGTTCACTGATCTAACAAATGGATCTGAAAGTCTAATGTTGTGGAAAGATTAGTACTGATAAATTTTGTTGTGCTGTTTGATAGCCATTTGGATTTGCTGATGATTTTCTTGATTTGGATGAATATTATTAGGCATTCATGTTCTTGTACTCCATTAATCTTATTATCTTATGATAGAACACAATGCTCCAGCTGAAGCCTAACCAGTGATTTGTAAAAGTCTTATTTCTGTGTTTTTGTGTATATGAATAAAGTTGAGTCCTTTCTGAACTTATCTTTCTACCTTCAAAGATTGGTTTCTGTGAACCCCCAGGGTTTTTGCATATTCTTTCAGATTGAATCATTTGTTATCCTGTTATTCATAACATTTGTTCTGCTTCAGTACTGTGTTAACATTTGGGATTTCAAAGATATGCACGTTTCTGTTTACTTTGTCCTCTATAATTCACTGTAATTTGCTTCGATGACAGATCAGACAGATGAGAAACGCACAGCAAAATGATTCAACTTCTAGATGTTGAAAGTGAAGAAGATCTCATTAAGTGTAAATAATGGATAAGCATTGTGTACTTAAATTGAACAATAAACTTCTGATGTTGTGCAAGACTTAATAACTCATTAAAAATCACTTGATTTGAAAGGATTTTCTCTGACTAGGATCAAGCGACAGAAATTGTGTGCTGGATTTTCACTTGTCTAAACAGCTGGAAGCAGAGAGTTGGATGTGTCATTAGTTTGTAGAGTCAACTAGTACCAGCTAATGGTTGGGGTAGACAGCTGATATAAATCATCCTTTCTATTTACTTAAAAGCAAACTTTGACCAGATTAAGTTAAAAATCACACAACACCAGGTTAGAGTCCAACAGGTTTATTTGGAAGCACTAGCTTTCAGAGCGCTGCTCCTTCATCAGGTCATTATGACAACCACCTGATGTAGAAGCAGCACTTCAAAAGTTAGTGCTTCCAAATAAACCTGTTGGACTGTGAGCTGGTGTTGTGTGATTTTTAACTTTGTACACCCCAGACCAACATTGGCACCTCCAAGTATGACCAGATAAAACAGCCTCTATTGAGGCACTATAAGAAAGATAAAATCAAATGGTTTTTCAGAGGTCTGTGACCATTGGTGTGCCATAAGAATTGGTGCTAGGTCTACTGCTTTTTGTCATTTATATAAATTATTTGGATGTAAATATAGGAAGTATAGCTAGTAAGTTTGCAGATGACACCAAAATAAGTGGTGTATTGGACAGTGAAGAAGATTATCTCAGAGTACAAAGGGACCTCGATCAGATGGTGCTTAATTCAGAAAAATGTTAGGTTTGCACTTTGATAAGGCAAACCAAGGTAGGATTTATACAGTAAATAGTAGAGCCCTGGGGAGTATTGCCAAATAAAAAGACCTAGGAGTGAAGGTAGAGTTCCTTGAAAGTGGATAGATGGGTAGACAGGTGGTGGCACACTTGCCTTCATTGGTCAGACCATTTTGTGCAGGAGTTGGAACACCATGTTGATGTTGTACAGGATGTTGGTGAGGCCAATACTGTGTACAGTTATGGTTGTCCTTCTGTAGGAATGATGTTGTTAAACTTGAGATGGTGCAGAAAACATTTACACGAACGTTGCCAGGACTGGAGGGTTTGAGTTGTAGGGAGAGGCTGGAAAGGCTGGGGCTTTTTTCCCTGAAGCATCTGAGGCTGAGGGCTGACCTTATCGAGGTTTATAAAATCATGAGGGGCATGGAGAGGGTAAATAGGAAAGGTCTTTCTCTAAGGTGGGGGAATCCAAAGCTAGAAGACATAGATTTAAAGTGAGAGGGGCAAGATTTAAAAAGGACCCAAGAGGTAACGGTTTCACTGAGAGGATGGTGCATATATGGAAAACGCTGCTGGTGGAGGCAGACACAATTACAACATTTAAAAGATATCTGGATGGTTAATGACTAGGAAGAATTCAGAGGGATATGGGCCAAATGCTTGCAAGTGGGACTAGGTCAGATTGGGATGGCTGGTTGGCATGGACGTGTTGAATAAAAGGGCCTGTTTCCAGGCTGCACGACTCTATAACTGGAACAGAATCTTATCAAAATCCAATCAAAACATTATTATCGAGGATAATGATGCACTCCAGCCTGTAAAGGTCTCCTCCTTTCTAGATTCTTTTCTTAATCTACCTGTTTGGACACAGATCTAAGACAAACTGGAGTTTAATCTGGGTGCCCTGGCTCAGAGGTGAGTACACTACCACTGCACCACACCAGCCCTCCCTTTCCCTTTTCTATTTTGCACCCATTGATGAAAGGTTTAACTTATATCCATATCAACCATTACATACCTGTGGAGCAGATGGGACTTGTATCTGGTCCTCCTGGTCCAGAGGGAGAGACACTTTCCTTGTGCCACAAAAACACTCCTCTTTTCGATCCTGAGTGTACTGGCCTCTTCAGTTAGCAGTGGTAGAGAATGAACAACTAGTGACTCTATGTAGAAAAGGCACCTGTTTAAACAACAAGATGTAGTTTATTGCTTAATCCATCATGTACCACATTGGCTAATTAGAGGTAATTAGGAAGACTATCAGGGTCTAGGGGTGGCATCGCTGACCCCTCAGGATCTCGAGTGAAACTCCTGAATTCCCCACACAATACTGTTTAACATGATCACATATTGGCTGGAACTGAGTGCAGTTTCCAATATTATCCATTTCAGAGAATAATATTGGAGACAATATACAACAGGGCAAGGCACAAGGAGACTGACAGGAAGGATTCTCCAATGTGTTTCAGAGTTTAACTACACTGTGGGTGTGTCAGACACAACGAACTGTTTCTCCATCCCAAAGTCAGTCTAACCCGTACACTCGGCTTTTAGTTGAACAGTGAACAACTGCCTGTTGAACATTGGAGGACTTTAAAATATCATATCCTTAGAGTTAGTTACAGTCATGGAGGTATATAGCATGGAAACAGACCCTTTGGCCCAACTCAGTTCCAGCCTATCCAGCTCTCCTTATAACTCAAGCCTTCCAGTCCTAGTAACATCCTCATAAATCGTTTTACATACTTGCCGGTTTAATAACATCCTTCCTTTAGCAAGGCGACCAGAATTGTTCACAATACTCCAAATGTGGTCTTTCCAATGTTTTGTACAGCCAATAACATAACACCCCAACTCCTATACTCAATGCTCTAACTGATGAAAGCAAGCATCCCAAACTTCTTCACCATGCTGTCTACCTGTGATCCCACTTTTAAGGAGCTATGTACTTGCACCACAAGGTCTCTCTGTTCAACAACACTCCCCTGGCCCTACCATTAACTGTGTAAGTCCTGCCCTGGTTTGTCTTACCAAAATGCAACCCCTCACATTTATCTGAATTAAACTCCATGTTCCATGCCTTGGCCCAATGGTCCAATTGATCAAGATCTGTTATACTCTCAGATAACCTTGTTCATTGTCCACTATTGCTGATCTTTCAATTCACCACCCACTAATTAGAACCCAGTGTACGTGGGTTAGAAGTGAATTTGGAGTGGAATGCAAGTTTTTAAGACTTTGGCATGCCAGTATTACAGTTTTAAATTCTGCTTCTCCCACACATTTTTGTCACCCTGCTGTACATTGTACCTTTTGTACATTGTAATGAGGCATGTAATATACAAGAGACAGTATGGGTTCTAACTTATGAAGCAACTAACCATGAGGAAGAATTCTTTATAATTTTTTTTCATATTCTTGATTATGTGATTATCAATAAAACATGAAAGAAGCTTCTATAATTGACAAGGCAGCTGTGGTTATAAATTCTATGCCTCCCAAACCATCTGCACATTGCATTCAGAGTTCAAGACAAGAAAGAGTTGTAGTTAGATATGAGGAGGCTGTTTGTTTTGGCTAGAAGGGTCCAGAAGTAGAAGTTACACGCCCAGTCATTCAGTCCTGAGCTGAGGAGAGCTTTTTTTTCACAGTTTTGTAAGTAAAATATTGGAGAAACGCAGCAGGTCTGGCGGTATCTGTGGAGGCAAAAACAGAGTAAATGTTTCAGGTCAATGACTTTTTATCAGAACGGGAAGATGATTTGCAGAATTCTGATGCAAGGTGATTCCCAGCAACCTCCAATTTGCACGCAAGTACCCACAAACTGCAAACACTCCATGAAAACAATGAAAGTTTCATAGCATTGTTGTAATGCTCCTAACCAGAAGGTCACAACTTCTCCAGAGGAATATTAGGGCACGTCTGAACATGTGACTAAAGATATTTATCACCTGTGGGCTTGTGACCTTAACAGTTGGCCCTGCTTCTCTCTCCACAGATGCTCCCAGGTCAACTGAGGATTTCAACAATTCTGTTTCTTTTTTACAATATGTAACCATGTTTGTTTTTCTTTTTGCATTTCTTTTTGACGGATACCTATTGGCCTGGCTGTCAGACAAAACTCCAGTGTTCCTCTTTGCCCTGGGATCTTTTACATCCCTGAGAGAAGTAGCTGGCAGCCAAACGTGAGCACCCATTAAAGTTCAGTACTCCCAGAGAGTACTCAAGAGTCTGCTGTCTTACCTAAACTATAACTTACTCATTTGGAGGTGAGTGGAGCCAGTGAGCCACAGGAACAATCACCATGGTCCTACCAAACCATTGGACTTCTCTCTCATTACAGAGAGATTTTGGAAGGTCAAATTTGAATACAGAATTTAAAGACAGGATTCTTGGTAGTGTGGAGGAACAGAAGGATCTTGGGGTCCATGTCCATAGCTCCCTCAAAGTAGCCATCCAAGTTGATACAGTTGTTAAGGGGTATGGTGTGTTGGCTTTCATTAGCAGGGGGACTGAGTTCAAAAGCCGTGAGGTTATGCTGCAGCTCTATAGAGTCCAGGTTACACCACGCTCAGAATACTGCGTTCCGTGTTCTCAAATTATAGGAAAGATGTGGAAGCTTCAGAGAGGGTGCAGAGGATATTTACCAGGATGCTGCCCGGACCAGAGGGCATGTCTTATGAAGTAAGGTTAAGGGAGCGAGGGCTTTTCTCATTGGAGCGAAGAAGGATGAGAGGTGACTTGATAGAGGTGTACAAGATGATGAGAGGCATAGCTGGAGTGGATAGCAAAAATCATAGACTCATAGAGATGTACAGGATGGAAACAGACCCTTCAGTCCAGCTCGTCCTTTCCGACCAGATATCCCAACCCAATCTAGTCCCACTCACCAGCACCCAGCCCATATCCCTCCAAACCCTTCCTATTCATATACCCATCCAGATGCCTTTTAAATGTTGCAATTGTACCAGCCTCCACCACTTCCTCTGGCAGCTCATTCCATACACGTACCACCCTCTGTGTGAAAACGTTGCCCCTTAGGTCTCTTTTATATCTTTTCCCTCTCACCCTAAACCTATGCCCTCTAGCTCTGGACTCCTCGACCCCAAGAACAGACTTTGTCTATTTATCCTATCCATGCCCCTCATGATTCTATAAACCTCTATAAACCCCTCAGCCTCTGGCGCTCCAGGGAAAACAGCCACAGCCTGTTTAACCTCTCCCTATAGCTCAAATCCACCAACCCTAGCAAGATCCCTGTAAATCTTTTCTGAATCTTTTCAATTTCAAAACTTCCTTCCAATAGGAAGGAGACCAGAATTGCATGCAATATTCCAAAAGTGGCCTAACTAATGTCCTGTACAACCACAACATGACCTCCTGACTCCTGTACTCAATACTCTGACCAATAAAGGAAAGTATACCGAACACCTTCTTCACTATCCAATCTACCCACAACTCTACTTTCAAGGAGCTATGAACTTGCACTCCAGGGTCTCTGTTCAGCAACACTCCCTAGGACTTTACCATTAAGTGTATAAGTCCTGCTAAGATTTGCTTTCCCAAAATGCAACACCTCACATTTATCTAAATTAAACTCCATCTGCCACTTCTCAGCCCATTGGCCCATCTGATCACGATCCTATTGTAATCTGAGGTAACCCTCTTCTCTATCTACAACACACGGTGGCACAGTGGTTAGCACTGTTGCCTCACAGCGCCAGAGACCCGGGTTCAATTCCCACCTCAAGCGACTGACTGTGTGGAGTTTGCACGTTCTCCCCGTGTCTGCGTGGGTTTCCTCCGGGTGCTCCGGTTTCCTCCCACAGTCCAAAGATGTGCAGATTAGGTGAATTGGCCATGCTAAATTGCCCGTAGTGTTAGGTAAGGGGTAAATGTAGGGGTTTGGGTGGGTTGCGCTTCGGGGGGTCGGTGTGGACTTGTTGGGCCGAAGGGCCTGTTTCCACATTGTAATGTAGTCTAGTCTGTAGTCTATACCTCCAATTTTGGTGTCACCTGCAAACTTACTAACTGTACCTCTTACGTTCACATCCGAATCATTTATATAAATGATGCAAAGTAGAGGATCCAGCACCGATCCTTGTGGCACTCCACTGGTCACAGGCCTCTAGCCTGAAAAACAACCCTCCACTACCATCCTCTATCTTCTACCTTTGAGCCAGTTCTGGATTCAAATGGCTAGTTCTCCCTGGCTTCCATGAGATCTAATCTTGCTAACTAGTCTCCCATGGGGAACCTTGTTGAACGCCTTACTGAAGTCTATATAGATCACATCTACTGCTCTGCCCTCACCAATCCTCTTTATTACTTCTTCAAAAAACTCAATCAAGTTTGTGAGACATGATTTCCCATGCACAAAGCCATGTTGACTATCCCGAATTAGTCCTTGCCTTTCCAAATACATGTACATCCTATCCCTCCAGATTCCCTTCAGAGACTTTTTTCCCAGGGCAGAAACAGCTATCAACAAGGAGGCATAATTTTAAGGTGATTGAACGAAGGTTTAGGGGAGATGCCAGAGGTAGGTTCTTTATGCAGAGAATGGTGGGTACGTGAATGCACTGCCAGCAATGGTAGTAGAGTCAAATACATTAGAGAATTTAAGCGACTCTTGGATAGGCACATGGAAGATAATAAAATGAAATGTATGTAAGTTAGTCTGATCTTAGAGTCAGAAAAATAGTCAACACAACATTGAGGGCTGAAGAGCCTATACTGCCCTATGATGAGAGGCCACCATACCTCTGACAAAGGTGGTGATTGAGAAGGAGGTATCATTCATGGTAACCTCAGTCATGGCAGGAGTTGAACCTATACTGTTGACATTATTCTATATTGTAAATCACTGTGTGTCAACTGAGCTAACCAGTCAACTGTGGTCTTCAGCTTTGTTTCTGCAGATGTATTCACCTAAAGTTGGCACAAATAAACAGAAAAACGTAACATTTAGAGACTGAGTACATCACTAGATTTTAGGTCTCTGTTTGTGTTTGTTATTTGGTTCTGTTTACAAACAAAAAAAAACAAACAGTGACTTCAAAATAGCATATAACTTGAAGAGCATGGCTTGGCCTTTACTATTCTAGATAAGGCATCTGCTCATCCCAACACCACAGGAAATTACAGAGAGTTCAGAACGCAACCCAGTCCATCATTAAAACCATCCCATTCCATCCACTGACTCCATCGACATTTCCTGCTGTCTCCGGAAAGCAGTCATCAAAGACCCCTCCCACCCTGGTTATACTCTCTAACACCCTCTTCCATCAGACACAAGATACATAAGTTTGAAAATATGTAGTAACAGATTCAAGAACAGCTTCTCTGTAGCTGTAACACTATATTCTGCATTCTGTTCTATTACCCTGATGTACTTACATAAGGTACGATTTGCCTGGTTAGCATGCAAAACAATACTTTGCACTGTATCTCGGTCCATGCGATAATAATAAATCAAATCAAATTAAATGAACATGCTCCCTCTGACAAGATCGAGCAAAGAAATCCTTTCACTTTTGCTCAGTGTCAATCTTTGTGATAGTTTGCAAGTTGCTACAAGGTAATTATTCATTGCAAAATTATTCTTTGTCACCTGGAATTGTTTTATATATAAAATAGATTACCATAACCTTGTCTGACTAATTGGCAATGGTTAGAAGAACATTGTTCTACTTTCAAGAGAATAATGACGTTTGAGAGAAGGCAGCATGGAATTCGTTTTGTTTACCTCAGTAAAAAGCTAATAGTCACAATAGACTGCATGGTTTCCTTTCCAACCCACCACGGGTTTAGGAATTGGCCCATGGGAGTTTAGTACTAAATTGCCATAAGACAATGATCGTTGGTCTCCATAACCTTGATTAACTTTATTTCTCAGATTGAGAGCATAGAATCTGCTCATTCATTCAAGTTGGCACCTTTTTTTTTTCTTCGCATGAATGATCCATTTTCTTTTGACTCCACGTTCTGGAGGAAAAATTGCTACAAGTTAAATTTACTTCATACTGGAAATGCCATCATTCAGATCAAATTGTTAATCTGCTCTGAAATGCCAAGCAAAAAACAGAAGTTACTAGAAAGGCTCAGCAGGTCTGGCAGCATCTGTGGTGAAAAATCAGAGTTAACGTTTCGGATTTAGTGACCCTTCCTCAGAACTGGACCCGAAACGAGATAATGCCAGACCTGCTGAGCTTTTCCAGCAATTTCTGTTCTAGTTTCTGACTTCCAGCACCTGCCAGCCTTTCAGTTTTTATTGAGAGTAAATGATGCTTATTCTAACTACATGTCTGGGAAAAAAAAATACTCTCAACCAGTATCAATAAAGCAAATTACTTGATCATTGCTGTTTTTGGGATCTTGATATGTGCTGTGTTTTCTGTGTTCCCAAAATGATTTCTGTGAATCTAGTGAAACAATGAGTACTATAACCATATTCCAGGAATTTCCTCAGACTGGCCTGTAGGTTAAGAATTTATATATAGCTGGACTGGCAGGTAGTTCTGAGGAGGTGGGGAGGCTGCAGAAAGATTTAGAGTCAAGATTAGAGTGGTGCTGGAAAAGTACAGCAGGTCAGGCAGCATCCAAGGAGCAGGAAAATTGATGTTTCGGACAAAAGCCCTTCATCAGCCATTCCTGATGAAGGGCTTTTGCCCGAAACATCAATTTTCCTGCTCCTTGAATGCTGCCTGACCTGCTGTACTTTTCCAGCACCACTCTAATCTTGACTCTGATACTCCAGCATCTGCAGTCCTCACTTGCACCTTGCAGAAAGATTTAGGCAGTTTAGGAGAGTGGTCCAAGAAATGGCTGATGAAAGTCAACATGAGCAAATGCGAGGTCTTGCACTTTGGAAAAAAGAATACAGGCATGGACTATTTTCTAAACAGAATTCTCTAAAGGTTAACTTGCAGATTGAGTCAGTGGTTAAGAAAGCAAATATTATCATTTATTTCAATAGGGCTGGAATGTAAAAGCAGCAATGTGCTACTGAGACTTTATAAAGCTCAGGTTCGGCCCCATTTAGAATACTGTGTCCAGTTTGGGCCGCAGACCTCAGGAAGGACATACTCACATTGGAACATATTCAGTGGAGATTCACACGGATGATCCCTGGAATGGTAGGCCTAACATACGACGAACAGCCGAGGATCCTGGGATTGTATTTATTAGAGTTTAGAAGGTTGAGGGGAGATCTAATAGAAACTTTAAAGATAATGCATGGCTTAGAAAGGGTGGATGCTGGGAAATTGTTTCCGTCAGCTGGGGATACTAGGACCCGTGGGCACAGCCTTAGAATTAGAGGGGGTCAATTTAGAACAGAAATGAGGAGACACTTCTTCAGCCAGAGAGTGGTGGGCCTGAGGAATTCATTGCCACAGAGCGCAGTGGAAGCCGGGACGTTAAGTGTCTTCAAGGCAGAGATTCAAGGAATTAAGGGATACGGGGTGAGTGCGGGTAAGTAGAGTTGAGATGCCCATCAGCCATGATTGAATGCAGAGTGGACTCAATGGGTCAATTGGCCTTACTTCCACTCCTATGTCTTATGGTCTTATGGTCTTATATGTACTCAGCCGCCCCTTTTGACTTTTAAGTGTTTCAATTTAAAAATAATCAGCAACATGTTTAAGTATTCACATATTACACAACTACTCTTGACAGATGCTTCAATAAAAAGTAGTAAAGTTATTAGTCAGAACACAGAGCCAATGTCAAAAAAAGTAAACATAAAAGTTATTTGTGAAGGTGAAAATAAAAGCAGTCACTAATATTATTGCAGATTTGTCTCTTTATCAAGTGAAGGGGTTGAAGTCAGATACAGTGGCTCTGATGGTTTATAGAGTCTGGTCCTAGGTGGCCATAATGAGCTAAAGTCAGCCAGCGTTTCCTATCTGTCACCTGCAACTCCGACAAAAAGTGCACTTAGGCTGCAACAATGGGTGGAACTGCAGATACATGTTTTACCAAGGAAGTGAGAGGACCAGTGAAGCAGTAGGCCAGAGAGAAGCCTCCCAGGATCTCTGTGCTGATCTTGGGCCACATTCCACAATCTGTTCCTGACAGATTACCCCAATCGGTGAAGTTCCCGGCTGAGGAAGGACGAATTGACTCCCCTTCTTTATTCATCTGCCCCTCAGTTAGTTGTAACAAGTTTCATTTGAAAAAGATCCCTTCCCTTGAGGATCTCTTTCAGCAAGATCGAAATAAAATTATGTTTTAACTGCAGCCATGGTTAACCAGGCTTTCTTGAATTAATAAAGAAAAAATGAATCTATTAATCACTAAATGCGAGAAGAATTATTAACGCAACAGATATTCACTCAGATTAGAAACAAGAGACAAGTCCAAAATTATGTAAGTCAAAAAAAAACAGTCACATGAATCAGTCTCTGATTGTTCATGATGAGTGCATAGTTGCAGACAATAACGTGAAGCTTACCGGCTGTGTCGATCTTGGCAATTGAGCAGGTGATTTTCTAGATTCTTGGTTTTGTAGACTAATTAAAATTTCTTTTAACCTGATCATTGCTGATTAAACTGCTTTGTAGTACAGAAGTTGGAGAGGGTATTTACCTGCAGCATAGTGGTAAACAGGGGATAGTTCTTCAACTGTGATCTTTACAGCATACTCACAGTCTTCTCCAGTCTGGTACACATGAAAGTGTTCAGTCCCACTGGTCCACTAAAGTCCAGTTGAAACACAAATATGACTACAATTTGGAACACAATCTACAAGGAGCGATGTTCTGATCAACAAGGAGTCACCAGCCCCTCAATATCTTTGTTGACACAAGACATCACATTCCAATGTGTTTGAAGTTTCTTGGACATGTTTAGGTGTTATATCCCACAGAGAATTTACACCTGCCATCATTGTCACTGTGCCAACTTATTCTTTTAAAAATAAAAATGGCACATTTTGGAATTAAAAATGGAAAAAAAGTCTCTATGTATTTTGGATTTCTGAACTATTTTAATAACAGCAATACATTTTGGGAAGTGGAAAAGTGGAAAGGAGGAGAGATGTTGTTCTTCAATCGGGAATACAACTGCCCTGTAAGATACATTGTAAGAGGGGACATCAATGTCAAAACGTGGATCTGGCCTTGGGGATTTAACTGCAGCCTTACAAAATGCTTGATGTCATACAAGTGGTCACAGGACATCTAACAAAACATCATCACCCCACCTATTGTGTTAACACCTCACTCAGAGCTTAATATTCAACAATACTATTGTGGGGTTGTGTCTGTGTGCTGACCCAACGAGAGTGCAGAGAGGCAACAACTGAGGTTTAAAAGACCTGCAGTGGTGGTATGTGGGACTTTGTACCAGCTGAGTAAAAAAGGGAAGGCTTTCTAGCCCTTGGCCCCTCAGATTCCCTGTGCTTCATCCTTACCACCTCATATTCCACCACCCACACCACCTCTGGTCCCTCATGCTCCCCAAGCCAAGGTGTGCCCCACCTCATATCTGTACCTTATGCCCTCTCACGCATCCAGTGTCAAGCTCTGGTACACTTCCAAACTCATTCACCCACTACACATTGTATCGAACGCATGAACCTTAGAGTGAATCTTACAGAGTTAAAAATCACACAACACAGGTTATAGTCCAACACATTCATTTGGAAGCACTACCTTTCGGAGTGCTGCTCCTTTATCGGGTGGTTGTGGAGAATAAGGTTATAAAGTCTTTATGGTCTTATTCTCCACACCCATCGAATGAAGTAGCAGAGCTCCAAAAGCTAGTGCTTCCAATTAAACCTGTTGGACTATAACCTGGTGTTGTGTGATTTTTAACTCTGTCCACCCCAGTCCAACACCGGCATCTCCAAATCATGAATCTTATAGTGGTAGTAAAAAAAACTATTAGTTCATAACTTGCCACTTCAAAACAATTTGTGTTACTTCAGACTGATAAAAATGTTAATCAGACAGACTCATTAGAATAGCAGGAACTGTGTATATAAAGGTTATACAATGGACAGAAGAGATCAGAAAGCTTCAGACCTTTTAATCAAGTAGTGTTTTCCCTGGCGTTCAACTGTTTCAATACTCTAATGAATATTGAGATTCAGAGCCAAGACTGGTTTTTAATTTGAGGTGTGATAGCCCACCAGTCCTTTAAAAGTTAGCTCAACTTGATGAAAACTGCAGAAGTCAGTGTCAGGCCTGATACTACAATGGAGCCAGACCAGTTGAGAGCAGTGCGACTTGAGCCAGACCACATCTTTAGAAGTCACTGCTGAAAACTGCAATCCCCAGAAATAAGATTGGGAATCCGAGAATCACCATTTACCCAAGCTGGAGTAAGTCCTAGAATTAAAGAGTAACAAGGTATTGGTTGTTACAGCACACTCCCACTTCCCTTCAGGAGGTTCCTGCTGTATTTTTTTTAGATTAGATTAGATTACTTACTGTGTGGAAACAGGCCCTTCTGCCCAACAAGTCCACACCGACCCATTCCCCTACACCTAACATTATGGGCAATTTAGCATGGCCAATTCACCTAACCTGCACATTTTTGGACTGTGGGAGGAAACCCACACAGACATGGGGAGAATGTGCAAACTCCAAACAGGTAATCACCTGAGGTGGGAATTGAACCTGGGTCTTTGGCACTGTGAGGCAGCAGTGCTAACCACTGTGCCACCATGCCACCCAATTACATCATGTAAACTGATATTTCACTGACAGCCAAACTCTCCCTTTTTGCACTCCTATTAGAAATTCACCAAAAATCCTCAGACAGCATCTTCCAAACCCATGACCATTTCTGTCTAGAAGGACAAGGGTTGCAGTTATGGTGGAATTCAAATTCCACATTCAAATTCCCTTCCAAGCCACTCACCATCCTGACTTGGAAATATATAGCCGTTTCTTATTATCACTGGGTCCAAATCCTGCAATTCCCTCCCTAAGGGCATTGTGGGTCAACCCACAGCAGGTAGACCGCAGCAATTCAAAAAGGCAGCTCACCCCCACCTTCTCACAGACAATTAGGAACAGGCAATAAATGCTGGGCCCAGCCAGTGACACCAACATGTCTCAAATGGGTTTTTAAAAAAGCCGGCTTTGAGGTTATCAGCTGCATAATTCAACCAATTCCTGAAACATTCCCAAATTCCGGCAGCTATGTCTCTATTTCTTTAAAAGATCCCTGACTGTTGGCCTGAATATCTGAATAAGATCACTTTAAAACAAAAGAAGTGCTGATAATGATCTTGGTATATTGGAAAATATTATAACGGTGGGTTTTGTAATTAATTTTTGGTTATGGCTAGGAGTAAGTCTAGCATGAGAAGACCCATATGTTCCCAGACTCTTTCAATAAGCCCATAAGACCAGGATAGTTTTTGAAAACACTCAGACTATCCTCACAATGTTATAAGACCCTGGAAACAACTTCTCCAACAGTGCCCTTTCCAGTGATGCCCTAATCTAAGACATTCTCCCTAATACTGCTACTCTCTAGGGGGGCTGCACCATAACTGCAGTGCAATTAGAAATCTGCTAATGCACCACCTAAGTAACAGTTAACATTTGAGGTGTCAGCAATGTCTCCAGCAGTCTTAAAAGGCCTACTTCTGCAGTCTATTCTAGATGAGGAGAGGTTATGAGTTGCTGACCCAAGTGACAGAGAGGAGAATGCAAAATGACTGCAATAACACCAATTAAGCTCATGAAGTGGAATAATGGGTCCAATTAAAGCAGGCCATTTCCTAATTTAGGATTACTAAAGCAGTCTACAAACATATCATTTATGAGTCAACCTTTGGGGATGGTGTTAATGAGGCTAACTCCTCACCAAATGAGCAAATTGGAGTTTTGTCCTGACTTGGCTGCCATCCTTCCTTTCAGCGAAGGAATGACATGAACAAAAGACTGAGGAAAATATAATTGCTAACATTTCACTGAAGAGAATCTCTCAGAGCAAGGTGAAAATTGTTCTACACCAGGGTGACACATACAAGGTCCAAGGTTCTGCCAGGTGACACAGTGGTGAGCACTGCTACCTCACAGCACTATAGACCCGGGTTCAATTTTCGCCTCAGGCAACTATCTGTGTGGAGTTTGCACATTCTCCCCGTGTCTGCGTGGGTTTCCTCCCACAATCCAAAACTGTGCAGGTTAGGTGAATTGGCCATGCTAAATTGCACGTAATGTTAGGTGAAGGGGTAAATGTAGGGGAATGGGTCTGGGTGCGTTGCTTTTCGGAGGGTTAGTGTGGACTTGTTAGGCCGAAGGGCACGTTTCCACACTACAAGTAATCTAACAACCCTCCACTTAGGGGAATCATTACATAAAAGTTTAAGTTGTTGTTTGGGGATGGATAAATCATCAGCATTACTAACACTGCTCCTTTTTTGAGAAACCAACAATCATGCCTACTATTTCAATTGACCTTTGTTCAAATACATTTAGAAAGGAAACAAGTCGTTTACTTAAATGTTGAAATAAGTCAATACCAGGCGGTCAACATGGCTTTGTCAAGGGCAGCTCATGTCTGACAAATTCAATTGAATTCTTTGATGAGGTGACACAGGCAGTGGATGAGGGTGCTGCTGAGGATGTTGGATATTTGGACTTTTAGACATATCAAATCTGTTAGCAAAATGGAAATGTTTGGAATTAATGGGTCCTTGGCAGCATAGAGTAGAAGTTGGCTAAAAGAGATATGGGTAGGCATTTCTCAGACTGGAGATCAGTTCCCTAGGGATCAGTGTTCGGACCCTTGCTTTTTCTGATTTATATAAACAGTTTGGAGATGAGTGTTGAGGGCAAAATCTCTAACTTTGTAGATGCTACTAAGCTAGGGAAAATAGTGAATTGAAAGGATGATACTGAGTGACTTCAGAGGGACGTTGACAAATTGGCCAAATGGGCAGACATCTGGCAGATGATTTCTCAATGCAGAGAAATATTAAGGACTACATTTTGGCAGGAGAAACCCAGAGAGACGATACAGGTTCAATGGTACAGCTTTAAGGAGGATACAGGAGCAAGGGAACCTTGGGGTTCATGTACATCATTCTCTGAAAGTGACCAGGCAAGTTGAAACAGTTGTAAAAAAGGTTTGGGTTTATAAATAGATACACAGGTTATAAAAGCAAGGAAGTGATGTTACACCTCTATAAGTCATTGATCAGACCACATTTGGAGAATTATGTTCAGTTCTGGGCATCTTATTTAAAGGAGGATGTTAAAGCCCTGGTGAGAGTGCAAAGGAAATTTACTAGACTGAGAGATTTTAGATACAAGAAAAGATTAGAGAGATTGGCTTATTCACCTTGGAGCAGGAAGATTAAGAGGTGACCTCATTGAGGTGTTCAAAAATATAACTAACTTAGGGTATAGAAGGAAATCCTTTCTCCGCTAGTCGGGATGTTCATAACTAAGGGTCACAATTTCAAACATGCCAGCAAGAGAGCTAGGAGTGAGAGGAGGAGAAACTTCTTTACTCAGAGAGGTGTGAGGATTTGGAATACACTGCCTCACTCAGTGGTGGAGGCAGAATCCATAGGAGATTTCAAAAGAGAGCTGGATATATATTTGAAGGTAATGAAGTTCAGGGCTATGGAGATAGGGCTGGAGAATGGGGCTAGCTGGATAACTCTTTTGGGAGCCAGTTCAGACATGATGGGTTGAATGGCCTCCTTCTGTAATGTAATTTTAAGTTTCTATGATTCTATAATGTGTATTTTTTTGTGTGTGTCCCTCCCAATGGAACCTTTTTATTTTTCTCAACTTATGCCGACTCGTTGTGAAGGTCCTCTGTGCTGACCTTCTGATAGTGGTATCTCTCCATAAGGTGACTTATTCAACTAATGAACAACTAATTGTCTGTAAGGATAGGGGAAGCAGTCATTAATAACTGTAAATGGACCTGTACAAAAATACAATAATGCAGATGCTGGAAATCTGAAATTAAAACCGATGAAGCTGGAAGTAATCTGTAGATCAAATAGCATTTTAAGAGGAAGGGTTATGGTTGACACAAAACATTTACTCTTTCTCTCTGCACAGTTGCTGCCTAACTTACTGAGTGTTTACAGCAATTTCTGTTTTTATTCCAAATGAACAAGTAATCAGTTAAGGAATATTCTGTCCTCACACATTGAAAGATTTGAAATATCTGAGTCATATGCCAAATGAAATGTTTATAAATGCGAATACCACATTTGGAAAAATCTTGCGATGTGAGTTCCAAAGTCTTATCTGTAAATTTTCCATACCTAGAATATGAGTCAATTACAGTATATTGCAGTTCCTACCTTCCACAGGCACCTGAAACACAAAATGAGGATTGGAAACTAAGTGAAATAGCTTATTTTAATTGAAGTATAAAACTATAGATAATCATATCTGGAAAACTCGACAACACAACCTGTCTCAAGATACTGCTTGTATCACCTGCCTGAAAAATAGATTAGGAGAAATTGAGGATTGCAGATGCTGGAGATCAGAGTCAAAAAGTGTGGTGCTAGAAAAGCACAGCTGCTCAAGCAGCATCTAAGGAGCAGGAGAATTTATGTTTTAAGCATAAGATCTTCATCATTCCTGATGAACAGCTTATGCTCAAAACGTCAACTCTCGTGCTCCTTGGATGCTGCCTGACTGGCTGTGCTTTTCCAGCGCCACACGTTTTGACTGAAGAATAGATTACATGAACCTGTGTAACAGAGCCCAACTGGAGACACACAACAGTTTTAAAGGTGTATGACAATAGACAGTAACTGCACTGAGCTTCCAGTGATCTTTCTGAGGACACATTATTGTACTTGGATAACATCAGAGAAATTGTGTTCAAAGCTGTGTCTGTCCAATCTTGTGTATTCCCAGCAGCACTAGTTGGACAATAATGTTTGTATGTGTTTCATCTATAATGGCAAGAGTATACTTACCCTCTTAGATCTTATTTGCTTTAGGCTGTGCATGGTCATTACGACATGTATATTATATTAGTTCTCCAATACCGTTATCTCTACTGTTCCTTCTCTTCCAGTTTGGGCAATGGCCAATAATTGAGTCTGGCTTCTCTTGGATTGTCCCAAATTGTATCCTCCTGACTTAGTCAGTGTGGGACTGCTAACATTTAAATAAGTAAGAAATAACTCACATTTGCATAGCACCATTCACAGTCTCAACACATTTCAAACTGTTTCGCAACCACCGGAGCATTTTGTTGTCATGTCGGGAAATTCAGCCGACAAATTACACACAGCGAGGATCCAAAAACAGCAATGGGACAACTAATCAGATAGTCTTTGTTTTTAAAATGCTTTGATATGGTAGCCAAGGAATATTGTAGACTAACCTTAGTTTCTCACCTCCAGAGCTTTAATGTAACATGAAAAAAGGCTGACCATCTAATACTGATCCTGCTTTCTCGCTGTATCCTTTAATCCCTTTAGTTCGAAGAGCTAGAGTCTAAGAATCAGTGTGTTCAGGAAGATTTACAAACTTAAAGAGAAAAGTAGAGGCAATAAAATACCATAGCAATTTGGATTAAGACAAGTGAAGTGGTACAGGAAGGGACAGGGATTTAACATCCACAAATAATTGCACAATACAAATATTGGAAGTAAAAAATTAAAAGCAAAGGCTTTTTATATGCACCTCACAATAGAATAAATGAACTAGTGACACAAATATAGATTTTTTAAATTCAAACCAATCACCATTGCAGAGATATAGTTACTATGTGAAAAAGATTTGGAAAAAGATTCTCAAGTATATACAACACTCTGAAATCAGATAAAATAATGAAAGAAGACTAAAGTTGATGGTTAAGGTTGGCAGAAAGGCATTGGTAAGAAGGGACCTTAGCTCAGAAGATGAGGAAATAGAATTAATATGGATGTAGATTAAGAATACCAAAGGCAGTAAATGTTGGTGGACGTATGTTTCAGGCTATGTAAGCCTGGCTGTATGATTGGAGAAAAGACTTAATCACTGTAGAAATAACTGTAGTAAATTTTAATCTTCATTTTGACAGGACCAATCAAATTGATAATATGTTGGTAGACTATTTCTGTGGCTGTTTCCCTGAAACATCAGTCATACATTATGATGGCCAGAGATTACTTCAGCAGTATAGACTGGAAATGGGTGTCAGGACAATGCAAAAATCCTGATGCAACTGACTCCACAGAAATTACAGAGGAAATCCAAAATTTGAATCATCAATTACTCTCTTTTTGGAATCCTCTGAAAAATTTCCTCAATGTTGGACATTTGAAAATTCTGAGGTTAAAAGAAGCACCTACATTGTCCTCTAAGAGGTTGCATACAGTCTTCAACAGTGCTCTTGATGTTTTCATAGAAAGGTAGGTACTGCAGGAGTGGCGTGCCTTATCTCATCCTTCCAACTCCATTTTGATTTAGCCCCCTCCCTCATTCCCTACCTCTCCCTCACCTTTGGTGTTACTGCATCAGCCCTTACAGTTTTATTGATCAATTGGAACATGAGTGAGTTGGTGTGGCAGTGAATGGATGAAAAATGCTATGGGTGACTTGGTGGTGAGAAACTGATACTGTTTGGTTGTGTGCAATAACGTTTCTGGATATACAAGAAAGATGGACCACCTTCAGTTGCAAAGACATAGACAAAATTCTGCAGATAATTGTCCTATTATCTGTTGTTTGCCCCATTTATTCCTTCATGCTCCTTATCATCTTCACTACTTCCTACTCTCTTTATTCCCTTGTCTCATTCACACACCCTCATCCCCTTCCTCTAACATTATTTGTTACTTTGAAGGCAGCTAACCAGGTTAAAAAAAAATTCTTTAAAGAATTTAATTAAAACTTTGACAGACTGAAAATTTACTATAATCAAACAGATGGCTGTTCTTTAAAGAATGAATAAAAGCCATGGGAAAATTTTAGCTAATTAGCTGTTGATCTCATCCTGTTGTATACCTTCAATAGTATGTAGTGCAGAAAATCAGTTGATCCACTGAACGATCTATTCTAAGGTATCTTTTTCACTTTTACACTGTTGTTACTTCACTTGTCAGTTGTAAAACATAACTACCTGGAAGCATATTATTTAATGTTCACTTCCCTTTTCCAATCATAGTACTGTCATAGCTGGGTTCAATAAACACAGATGAAACAAGTTACAGCATTTTGTGATGAATTGTAAGGAGAGTAACATTATTTCTGCTCACCCCTTCTGTTCTCCCAATGCTCATGTCTCTAGTCAGCAGGTGTGATAAAGAAAGGCTTCCAAAATCTATCCTCCTCCATGAAAATTGCAGGGTTTCTGAATGTTTACTTCCAGAATGATGCCAGAACTGCTAACCAGCTGGATGCAGGAATTCTGAAACTAGCCAGAGATAGAAAAGAGGTGGAACTAATGGACCTACGATCTGATCAGAACCTTTTTCCCCCTCTCTGACTCTGTCATTTCAGATTGTCAAGAGAAATCTGACTTTATTTGTTGGGAACATGTTAGAATCAGTTATAAAGCAGATCTTAATAATACAGAGAAAATCATCATACAATGTAATGTTGTCAAAATTATTTTATGGAAGTGAAATTGTTTCTGACAGATTCATTAGTGTTATTGTATTGTAACTCATGTGGTTTGTCTGAGTGAACTAGGACTTCCGGAATGCATCACTCAAAAGTTAAGAATTAATACAATTGAGAGTAATCATTTTTAATATTCCTTCATAGGACATGGGTGTCTCTGGCTGGACCAGTATTTATTGTCTATTCCTCACTGCCAGACAGTGGTTAAAAGTCAACACAGTATGGGTATGGAGTCACGTGTAGGCTGGGTAGGGAAGGCAGATTTTCTTCCCCAAAGAACAACAGTGAACCAGGTGGGTTTGTACAACAATTGATGTTGATTGCATAATTGCTGTTAGAACAGCTTTTTCCCCATTGAATTCAAATTTCACCACTTGCCTTTATGGGATTTGAATCCACGTTCCCAAAGCTTTACCCCTCAGAGTCTGGTTTGGTAGGTCATTGACATTACCCCTACAGCACCAGCTCCCCTTAGTGCAGCTGGGTCACTCCCAAGTTCTCAAATTTGTTCCTGACATCTCTTACCCTGCAATCTTCTATGAAAGCATTTCTTAAAATATACCTCTGTGGACAATCATCTCACCTATCATCTCTTCAGTTAGTTTAATCTTTTTATTATTATTCACTCACAGGATGTGGACAACACTGGCCAGGCCAGCAATTATTACCTATCCCTAACTCCACAGAGGGCAGTTAATTGTCAATCACTTTGCTATGGGTCTGGAGTCACGTATAGGCCAGGCCAGGTAAGGATGGATGTTTCCTTCTCTAAACAGACATTGGTGAACCAGATGGGTTTCATGGTCACCATTAGCCTCTTAATTCCAAATGTTTATTGAATTCAAATTCCACCATCTGCTATGGCAGGATTCAAACCCAGGTCCCCAGGATATTACCAGGGATGCTGGATTAATAGTCCAGGATAATACCGGCAGGCCATCAGCTCCCCTATTTATACACACATCACTGGGTCAGGTGGGATTTAAACCTAAATATTCTGACCTAGGGCCAAAAGACCCTCCAAATACCTTTTTATTTTGGTCGGCTTCACTTTATTTCATAATGCACCTGTAAGCATTTTGGGAAATTCATGATGTTAAAGGTGCTATTTAGACGTCTGCATGGAATTCTCCTTCTCAGTCTCTCCTCTCACCTGATGTCTGGTGACTGTCACTTTAAACTCCCACCAGTCCTCTCTTTCTCTAATGAGAGAGCAACCCTATGAGCCTGGCTTGTCTTCATATAAGCATGATGTGAAGGAGCCGTGATGGGTGTACAAAGTTAAAAATCACACAACACCTGGTTATAGCCCAACAGGTTTATTTGGAAGCACTAGCTTTCGGAGCACTGCTCCTATATCAGGTGATTGTGGAGTATAAGATTTTAGGACCAGTGCTCCGAAAGCTAGTGCTTCCAAATAAACCTGTTGGACTATAACCAGGTGTTGTGTGATTTTCAACTTACGTTAAGTAGTTATTGGGCGGCACGGTGGCACAGTGGTTAGCACTGCTGCCTCACAGCGCCAGAGACCCGGGTTCAATTCCCGCCTCAGGCGACTGTGTGGAGTTTGCACGTTCTCCCCGTGTCTGCGTGGGTTTCCTCCCACAATCCAAAGATGTGTAGGTCCGGTGAATTGGCCATGCTAAATTGCCCGTAGTGTTAGGGGTATGGGTGGGAGC
Source organism: Chiloscyllium plagiosum (assembly GCF_004010195.1). Classification (NCBI taxonomy): domain Eukaryota; kingdom Metazoa; phylum Chordata; class Chondrichthyes; order Orectolobiformes; family Hemiscylliidae; genus Chiloscyllium; species Chiloscyllium plagiosum. Next base: position 3,369,342 of record NC_057715.1, on the reverse strand, counting down.
GCTTTGGCGGGTCGGTGTGGACTTGTTGAGCCGAAGGGCCTATTTCCACATTGTAATGTAATCTAAAAAAAAATCTAATCTATTGATGGAAGAAAGAACATCCTTTTCTTTGCACTGCAGCAGTTTTTGCTCACTCGTCAGCAGAGAAAGAACAGTTAACGCGTGATGTCCTGAGATTTTCCACTGGCCATTCCAATCATTATTCTAGTGTAGGTGGGAGTTGCTTGTGGGGACAATGCGGAATCCCCCTCCTAGCACATGCCAAAGGAATTGTCTGGGCAGTTGAAGATTCTGCTGGGCAATTTATATGCACCTGGAACCCTCCAAACTTCACAATTAAAATCTGAGAATTCAAAGGTTTCCAAAGAAATTAAGTAAAATGGTTACTCAGGATAGATTGGACACTCCCTACTCTCCGAGCCCTCTGAAAGTTGTTGTCAGGACCTTTAAATGTCAGAATACAGCAGCTAACTGCTCTGGGAAAGGGTCAGCATTTACCTTCTCCTGACATTTCTACGTTGAGAGAAAACTGTCAGAATGGGAGCACAGCTCCACATTTCTGAGGGAGCCCTGAGCATTGTCCCTTTTCTGAAATGCAGAGCTCCCTTTGTTCATGAAAAGGGAGGTCAGTATGAGAACCTGCTGGGGATTCTATCCCAACCCTTCTGCACATTAAAGGAATTGTTTCTCTCACATCATTGAGTGAGATAAGCCCATCTGACTTACGCTTCTCTAGCTTCCTGCAAAGCTGGCTCAGGACTGTTTAGCTGTTTTACTTTTGAGATTGGTTCGTTTTTCAATCCTCCTTTCCTAATACAAATTAGCATTATAAACATAACAAATCTAACAGCTGCACATCTGCAAATATGATTGTGGAATTGACAGCAAGCAACAGAATTTTCACAGCAACCCTTCCAACTTTTGGTTTGGGAAACAAAGCTTGATTGAGATTTTCTGCTAAGGTGATAGTGCAGTTTTAGCTTTAAGTTACTACAGATTTACGGATTATGGCATTTGGAAATCTGATCAGCTTGTTACACTTTACTAGACTGATAGGAGGTTACTTTTTAAGATGTTAAAGGAACATGAGGCAGTGAATTTTGCATCTCACAGAAATAAAACATGCTTCACATTTTCCAAGGAACATTTATTCAAGCCTTTGAATTGAAACATTCTTTTCATAAACAAAACAAAATTGTGCTACCTTTTCCAGAAGAAAAATTGTTCCATTAGTAAACTGCACTTTATTAGAGTGGGCCATTAAACATAGACTACATGTCTATTGATCCGCCTTCCAATAACGTGGAGCTGAGTTTTATGAGTTATATTTACAGTGCTGATTCCCACGTATACAATACAACTTGGACAAAATAAGCTGCTGCTCAAAGATTGCACAGGGGCTTTTGCTCATCGAACTACACTGAGCTGCTCGGACTGTCACTTAAGAACATAGGAACAGGATTAGGCGACTCAGACCCTTGAGCAACCCCCTCCCCCCACTCCTCACCACCTCTGGAAACCTCTCAGGCCAATACTTGGTGTGGTTGCTACTCCTTATCAGCCACCATTTTGTATGGGGATCATTACCACCAGTGCCCTCCAGGCTGAGGGGTGGTGCACTCAAGGAGCCAATAGGGGGAGCAAAGACAGCAAGGTGGGCAAATGAAGGATTCATGTCAGGGTGCAGGGGTTGGGAGGAAGTCTGGGATAAAGATCAATGTTGATTATCCTGCTCCTTGGATGCTGCCTGGTCAGCTGTGCTTCACCACCACCACACTCTCAACTTTGGCTTACTGGAGCAACATTTCATCATTGGTTTTTGGACCTACAGCATATAAAACATATTAATCTGATTGCATTGCTCCTTAATCTGAATGTCTGAGATTATTCTGTAGCACTGAATCTGCCACCTCTGGAGCTTCCACTTTTCCTCATTGTGACCCTTTCATATTGTCAAATAGTTGAGATAATGGCGAGGTCTCAGCCAGAGATACCATCCTTCTCGTGTCTGACTGATGTGGGTGAAAACTTGGAACTTTCCTTCTTACTGTAAAAGAGCTCAATTCTGTATTTGTACTCTCCAGAGTATTGTTAGTTCATGCCAAGCCTTCCAAGACTTCCAAAATATTTTATCCGAGGAGTAGGAAAGTTAATGTTTCGGGCCAAGCCCCTTCATCAGAGCCTGAGGAAGGGTTTCAGCTGGAAACATTGCCTTTCCTTCTCTTCGGATGCTGTCCGGTCTGCTGTGCTTCTCCAGCTCCACATTTATTGACCCTGCTTCCAACATCTGCAGTCCTCACTGTCTCAAAGACATCTTACCCATTGTTTGGAGGTTTTCTGAGCTGTAGGTTTAGAATTGTAATGTCCCCAAGTTCCATTATCCAACTTCAGAGGCACCTCCTTTTCAGATTTCTTTCTTCAAAATCTTCTGAGGTTATGGAGTGCCTTTGGGGTCTTCCTGCCTTTTATTCCGATGCACAGTCAGTATCTTCCTGTCCAGCTTTCAGAGCCTTCTTTTCTCAGCTCTGTGCTCTGTCTTTTAACTTGACATGGTGGCTATGGACATTTGTTTTTTTCCGCTAACTACGATTATGCTTTATTTTATGCTTTCAATCCATACTGCACATTGTGATACTGGCCTGGTGTATCTCTGGGCTGTAGGTGACCCTGGGCCAGCTTGTTTATTATCCCTAAGTATTTTAGTGCTTCTATACTGTAACATTCCTTTATTTACCGTGCTATCCTGCTTATGGTACAATTAACTCTACAGGGCTTCACGTCATCTTTACTAAACTGTTTCAAACTTCTGAGAGTCAGATCCTCTTTCCAACAAATGTTTGAGCTTTCAAAGTAGTCATGTTGATTTCCTAACAAAATGAATGCTTATTTAAAATGTTGGGAAAACAAACAGAACCCTTTTCAGGCTAACTCAGATTAGATTCTCCTGGATTTGAACCCTTACTTGTGTCATAATCCCTGTGAGGGGAACCAAAATGATGACATGTACTAGCTGACTCCCCTCACTCAAACGAAGAAACTACCAAGAAGATTTCGTATTTTGTAGCATCTGATTTAACACGACTCAGAAGCAGAAGTTAATCATATATAATCATGTGATACTTAAAATAGTCGACAAAACAAAGTTTCGACAATATTGGAGCAACACGCCCCACCACATATCAGTCCAAGCTCCAACTCCATCTTCACTAGCCCAGTGTTCTATTCTATGGACATCATTGTAGTGAGGGTACTGGGACTGAGCGAGCAATACAATATACTCAAAAGGGAATGCCTTCTTTGGTCTGACACCCTTCCCATCCCAGACCCCTAGAATCATAGAATAGAATCATCAGATTCCTACAATGCAGATAGAGGCCATTTAGCCCATCACATCCTACTGACCCTTCAAAGAGCATCCCACCCTATCACCAAAACCCCACATTTACCAAAGTTAACCCATATAACCTGCATATTTCTGAACTATGGGACAATTTAGTGTGACTAATCCACCTAACCTGCACATCTTTGGACCCACCTCAACCATTCCACTTTCTACTGCATTCAATCGAGTCCATTGTCATCGTTATACAACTCTGATGTTCCCTTCCTTCCATAGCACCACAGGAAGCTCCACAAACCATGGGGCAGTTTTCCCCAGCACTTCCTTCCTTTTAATTAATTGCCCTCACTCTCACATCACTGAGTTCACAGTGTTAATTTGGCTAGCACCATTGACATGGTTCACTGCGCCTTTGACCAACAGTTGATACACAAATTGCTTTCAGTCTGTATGTATTAGAAATCAAAAACTTAGTTGTAGTTTGCATGTTTCATGTACTTGTCCCTTCAATGTGCTAACATCCTGAGGACATAGATACTGCAGGCAGAAGTGGGTACTGCAGATGCTGGAGATTAGAGTCAAGATTAGAGTGGTGCTGGAAAAGCAGAGCAGGTCAGGCAGCATCCGAGGAGCAGGAAGATTGACATTTTGGGCAAAAGTCCTTCATCAGTTGATTTTCCTGCTCCTCGGATGCTGCCTGACCTGCTCTGCTTTTTCAGCACCATTCTAATCTTGACATAGATACTGCAGTATTGCCCATTAAAGTGACACTGACTCAACTGGACCTTGGGCATGACCTAAGACTTTTTGCTACATGGTACATCCCTAAAATGGCAAAAGATGACAGGGAATGGAGCTTGCGTTGGACACCATCAGTGCCAGGCTTCAGCTGTTAATTGTAAAATGTTAAATGTTCAGCTGTAAAATGTTAATTCTCCTGCTCCTCGGATGCTGCCTGACCTGCTGTGCTTTTCTAGCATCACACTCTCGACTCTGATCTCCTACACCTGCAGCCCTCACTTTCTTCCAGTAAGCCAAAGCCTGAAATAAAGCATCATGGAGTATAATGTGTTGATTAAAGGATTCAACATCTGTCCCATTTGGAATTTTATGCCAGAATGGAACTTAATCAGCGGTCTCAGCTCTTGGGAGAGCCTGTGTAATGGATTTGTATAATCTAGCAAGATATTGCAAGTATGAATTTTGAAGGATGAATTAATTAGAAACTGTTCAGTAGACAGTTAGTTTGAGAAAGAGAATGTGTTAGACTGTCTTCAATCCAAAGAGGTTTTATATTGGAATAAGCAATCTGATTTTCAACACAGACAAAAATCAGGAACTAAAATCTCTCAGTACTGTCCGTAAACACAGGGGATTCTTACAACATGGTCAGATGGGTAGGTTTCAAGATAGCATTGTCACCCTTCCAAAAGCTTGTCAAAATGCCAAAAGAGCAGGAATGAATCATTGGCCGTATTAGATTGGACACAATATGGCTCCATAGAGAATCACAAATGTGACAAATGTGTCCAGGTGAAGGAGCTGAATGTGAAAAATGTGTCCAGTTGAGTTAAATTGGAAAAATATGGTTACAATATAGCCTTCAGTTCAAAAACAAAGAGAAGATCTTGCAAAAGGAAAATGTCAGGAGTAATGGAAATCATTCAACAAGAAAAAAAGTTCAAGTAATTAAAGATATTGAACAAAAAGTGAACACAATATTTCTGGGAAGGTCAAAGAAAGTCAAAACATATTCTTGACCATCAATTTACACAATTGCACAAAGATATAGAATTCAAATTTGACATAGGAACAGTTGTTTCAATGCCATGAAACAGCTTGCTATGGTTGAAGTCTCAAACCAACAAATATAAAATTCCAAGGTGCAGGAAGCACAGAACTCTGGCTGCATGAGGAAATCATCCATACACCTTAATCAATGAGGATGAAATACCAGTGAAACGTTATTTATGCTGAGGAATTAAAATAGCTCATTGATGAGCAAAGAAAATGCATGAATTCACCTGATCTGGCAGCATTTGTGAAGAGAAATCAGAGTTAACATTTCAGGTCCAGTGACCCTTCCTCAGTTCCTCAACTTTTCCAGCAATTTCTGTATTTGTTTCTGATTCACAGCATTTACACCTCTTTTGGTTTCTATCATATATTAATCTTAGTCTGTTACAGCATAGGTACAGTACTTTAATTTGAAGATGGGAGAGAATTCCAGCTAGAATTTCCAAAACCATTTAAAGGTTTAGGCAAATTAAAGGAGGTATATCGCATTACTATGAAATAAAGCACTACACATCTGCTTGTCCGCTCCCAGGAGAAGCCAAAGTAACAGTCAAAGCTGTGAAGTCACTGTGAAGCATAAGATTCTCGACCAGAGATTAGCTCAATACAATAACAAGACAACATCAACGAATAATAGATACACACCAGCAGAATCGTTAGTGTTGAAAAGGTTAAAGAGACCAATTTTGGAGCACAGCTTCAAAACAAACAAGAAGATAAAACAATTAGAGAAAAGCCACCACAAAATGTGGCAGAGTTAGTACAACTATAGACACAGGGCAATCTCTGTCAATCTCAAAACCAGGCAGAAAGTCTGGTTACGACATAAATAGTCAGACGCACACACTCACTAAACAAATGGAAAAATCAAGCCCTTATATTGTCACAATCTTTGAAGGGGCATTCAGGAGGAACAGGAAGACATTAACCTTACTTGAACAAAGAATGATGTGGAGATGCCGATGTCAAAGGTCACCTGATGAAGGGGCAACTCTCTGAAAGCTTGTGTTTTCAAATAAACCTGTTAGACTATAACCTGGCATCATCTGAGTTCTGATGTTGAGCAAAGGAGTGAGATTATCACAGAAGGTGAGACAACAACTTTGGAACAACATCAGAGAGTGCAGGGAGGGTGACACATTTACACTAATGTTAGACCCAAGTGGCTGTCTGAGTTCCATACTGTCTAGACCTGTGGAGTTTGGAGTTGTGGAGAGGTGCTCGGACAGTGGTCCTAGATCTTCTGGTAATAATGATGGCACTAATGAAGCTAATGCCTACAGTGTAAATTAATACCAGAAAGTAGTCAATGGATAATGTAGACTCTCACATGGGGGAGCATGTGATTATAATGATATTCATATTAATAGGAACATAGAGACAGAAGTGGGCCATTCAACCAATTAAACCTGCTCTACTATGCTGATAATTTACAAAATTACTACCTTCCCGCACTATCTCCATATTGCTTGAATTTAATAATCTCCAGACACCTATAAATTACTGCTTTGAACATGCTCAATAACATTTGGTCCTCAACCACTTTCTGTAGTAATAAATTCCACAGTCTTACCACTCTCTGGGTGAAGAAATTTCCCCTCGTCTCAGTCCTAAAAGGTTTATCTCTTATCCTTAAACTGTGACCCCTGGTTCTGGTCTCAACTATCCTCAAGAACATCTTTCCTGTATCTACCCTGTCTAGTCCCATTAGAATTTTACATGTTTCTATGCGAGCCTTTCTCATTCTGCTAACCCCCGTCAATAAAATCATAATTGACTCTGCTCATCTGTCGGTTCTGCCATCCCATAAATCAGTTTGGTAAACCTTCGCAACACTCTCTCTGTAGCAAGAACATCCTTCTTCAGATAACAAAACAAAACTGCACACAGTATCCCCCATGTGGTCTCACCAATGCCCTGTATATATCTGCAGCAAGACATCCTTGTTTCTGTCCTCAACTTCTCTCGCTATGAAGGCCAAAGTAGAGTTTGCCTTCTTTACTATCTGCTGCACCTGAGCAATTACTGTCAGTGACTGGTGCACAAGTACACCCAGGTCCTGTTGAACGTTCCAATCTCTCAATTTATGGCCATTCAAATAATAATTAGATTAGATAACAGTGTGGAAACAGGCCCTTCGGCCCAACAAGTCCACACCGACGCGCAACCCACACATACCCTACAGTTACCCCTTACCTAACACTACAGGCAATTTAGCATGGCCAATTCACCTGACCTGCACATCTTTGGACTGTGGGAGGAAACCGGAGCAGCCGGAGGAAACCCACACAGACACGGGGAGAACATGCAAACTCCACAGAGTCAGTCGCCTGAGGCGGGAATTGAACCCGGGTCTCTGGCGCTGTGAGGCAGCAGTGCTAACCACTGTGCCACCGTGCCGCCCACAATCTGCCTTCCTATTTTGGCTACTAAAGTGGATAACCTCAAATTTATCCACATTATATTGGATCTGCCATCCATCTGACCACTCAATCAGTCTGTCCAAATCAAACTGTAATATCTCTGCATGCTCCTCACAGCTCAGCCTTCCACCCAGCTTTGTGTCATCTGAGAATCTGGAGATATTACATTTCCTTCCCTCATCTGAATATTTAACATAGATCATGAATAACTGGGGTCCTAAACCAATCTTGTTCAATCTTATTCTTCAGAAATCTAGGAAAATCCAGGCTCAGTCTCCACAACAGCTGCTCGTATAATGGATAAAAAAGGGAGCTCCAGGATTTTAACAAGCAACAATGAAGGCATGGTGATACAGTCCCAGCTCAGGATGGTGTGGAACTACATCACAATTCCATCATTGGAGCAGTGGAGGGGAACCTGTAGGCAGTGATGTTCACACACATCTGCTTCCCTTGAGGTAGAAGCCATAGGTTTGGAAGGTGCTGTTAAAGAAGCCTTGTTGAATTACTGCCATGCCATTTTGGAGATGGTAGGCTCTGCTGACAATACGTGTTGGTGAAGGGAGTGAATGTTGAAGATGGTAGATGGAGGTGCCTACTATCTTCTTCAGGGCAATTATATCTGGGCAATAAATGCTGACCTAGCCAGCGATAACAATTACCACTGTCATCACCAACCAAACACCTTCTTGGATAAAGAGTTCTCTGGACTTGAAATGTTAACTTGTTCTCTCTCCATGGATGCTGTCTGACACGCTGTGATCTCCAGCATTTGTTGATTTCAGTACCTTCCCCCAGTGCTTAAGTCCCAATTTCATTGATCAGACGGGACAGCACCATTGGGTTCACTTAGAACCATAGAGCTGTACAGCATGGAAACAGACCCTTCAGTCCAATTCGTCCATGCCAAACATATATTCAAAATTAATCCAGTCCCATTTGCCAGCATTTGGCCCAGATCCCTTAAACCCTTCCTACTCATTTACCCCTCCAGATGCCTTTCTTCCTGTAATTGTACCAGCCTCCACCACTTCCTCTGGCAGCTTATTCCATTGATGCACCACCCACTGCATGAAACAGTTGCCCCTTAGGTCCCTTTTAAATCTTTTCCTTCTCATCTTAAACCCATGCCCTCTAATTTTGGACTCCCCTATGCTTGGGAATAGACCATGGCCGTATACCCTATCCATGCTCCTCATGATTTTATGAACCTCTATAATGTCACCCCTCAACCTCCAACACACCAGCGAAAATAGCTCCAGCTTATTTAATTTCTCCCTATAGCTCAAAACGTCTAACCTGGGCAACATCTCATAAATCTTTTATGGGCCCTTTCAAAGTTTCACTGTATCTTTCCGATAGCAGGAAGACCAGAGTTGAGTGCAGTATTCCAAAAGTAACCTAATCAATGTCCTATACAGCCACAACATGACCTCCCAACTCATTTAATTAATGCACTGACCAATAAGGGCAAGCATACCAAACACTTCCTTCACTATCCTGTCGACCTTGGACTCCACTTTCAAAAAGCTATGAACCTGCATCCAAGGTCTCTTTGTTTAGCAACCCTTGATTCTAACATTATGGTCGTTGTGTTGCCCCGTCCTACGTACTCTCTGATGTAGTCTAGATATGGCTATTCCTCATCCCTGATAATGGGCACAAGAATGCCAGTCTAAGCAGTGATGCTCACATACCATGAATTAGCCCCCCCAGTTCCCTTCCAACTCACACACTATCCTGACTCCTTCACTGTCACTGGATCAAAATCCTGGATCTTCCTTCTAAGAAAGCTCTGGGTGTACCTGTCTGTCAAGGACTACTGTGATTCAAGAAAGTAGTTCACCAACAACTTTCTCCAGGGCAATCAGGAACTGGGCAGTAAATGCTGGCCACTGATGTCCACATCCAATGAGCCCCTGAGGAAATTGAAGAATGTCCTTCTTGAGTTAATAGCAGGTTAAGAGGACCAGCCTGTTCTTTTTGTCACAAGAATGGGCACTGAAGGTTAAATGTTGCGGGTATATTGTGTGGCTCCTGACATGGTTTACATATCGTGTGAAAATACCACTGTTAAGGACAATTTTCAGAATATCAATATCAATAGTGGTCTCTGAGGCATTCTTACATGATCCACAAGTTTCCCCTCCTACGGAAAATGTTCAGCATCAGGAGAAGAAAATTCAGCCATGTATAATTTCAAAATCATTCAATTTCCAGAGCACCGCTCAATAGCAACAAATTCATTTTCATATTTGGTTATAGGTCACTTCATTGGCTTTTGTAGTTTCCCAAAATTAATAAGATTCTGTATTATTCTGCCTATCAGTAAAAGCATACCTAATCCATTGAATGTTATAAAAATAGAGAATAATAATTACAGTATTTTGGATGGGAAATCATTGAGTCATAGAGATGTGCAGCGCGGAAACATATCCTTTGGTCCACCTTGTCCATGCCGATCATATATCCCAACCGAATCTACTCCCATTTGCCAGCATTTGGCCAATATCCCTCTTAACCCTTCCTATTCATATATCCATCCAGATGCCTTTTAAATGTTGCAAGTGTACCAGCCTCCACCACTTCCTCTGGCAGCTCATTCCATACACACACCTCCCTCTGTGTGAAAAAGTCACCCTTTAGGTCCCTTTTAAATCTTTCCCCTCTCACCCTAAAGCTATGCCCTCTAGTTCTGGACTCCTCCAATTCCAGAGAAAGAATTATCTATCTACCCTATTCATGCCCCTCTTGATTTTATAAGCCTCTATAAGGTCACCCCATAGCCTTCGACACTCCAGGGAAAACAGCCCCAGCCTATTCAGCCTCTCGCTATAGCTCAATTCCTCCAAGCCTGGCAACATCCTTGTAAATCTTTTCTGAACCCTTTCAAGTTTCACAACAACCTACCGATAGGAGGGAGAGCAGAATTGCATGCAATATTCCAAAGGTGGCCTAACTAATGTCCTGTACAACTGCAACATGACCTCCCAACTCCTGTACACAATACTCTGATCAATAAAGGAAAGCATATCAGTCTGATATAGCATATTAAATCTTTTAATGTGATTCCAAATAATGATGCGTCTTAGTTAATAGCTACTTAGAGGCCTGTTTGTGCCAGTATTGTACCTGACGGGTGTTGCTGGAAAATATGATAGCTTTACTTATGCAGGCTGGAGTTAATAAGGGACAGCAGCATTGCCTCATCGATGGCACACTTGTACCACCAAGGATATCCTCAACCCTCCATCCCCAACTTACTGAAACTGGTATTTCACTTTCCCAACACCGTGCCATCAACCCACACATCCCTCCACCCCTCCTCCCCACCTCCCAATCCATTAGCTGAGACCTCTGGTCAGTTTCAAAGAAAGGGCATCCTCCAAGGAAGGGAGTGGAAGTTGGACCTTAAATTGAAGAACAGTGCCTCTGTTAAATTGCTGTGGTGCATCTGTCAGCATCATGAACGGTTTCACCCTGTTGTTTCAGACCATGGGCTGAAACCGCAGAGCCCCGTACAATTTCCAACACTAATGCAAATACGAACACAAAAGATTTTGATTTTCCATTCATGTTAGAAAATCCACTTTGCTCCTTAAACAAAACATGAAGAATCAACTGACTTGATTGGCAGGAAACTGATCAAAACAGATGGTCAGTATTATGGTGCAAAATTGATTTCCATGTGCATTAAGCTTCCTCACAATATAAGTAGCCATGTTGTGTAGTGTTTGTTTACATTAGATACATCATGTATGTATGAAATGAAAGGTAATGGTCGAGTGGGCTTGATTACAACAATCTCAGTGAACTTCACAGTATTAATGCATTCATTACCTCCTCAGCAAATTACATTTAAAACAGATTACAGCCCACCTCTAATTCTCTAAACAATCTGGTATACACTTAAAGGAATAATGCTGTTTAAGGTATGATGACATTTTATCTTCAGCCTATAGTTTAACATTTTAATGAAGAGTTAATGTTGTATAACCTTAACATGTTCACTCAGATTTCTCCCAGACTGAATGTGCTGGATTGGGATTTATCTGATTTGCAACCTGAGCCCAGAGTTTTGTTGTGGCAAATCGGAATTCCTAAATCCTGCCCTGAAACACGGTGTATCCTATATTCAGAATGGCAGTGTTGAGGGCAGGTTGAGTCTCACGCACACATTATTTGTAGTGGTGACTAGCCATTTAAAGCATGCATGATTTTGACATCACTTTACTATGGAAGCTAATAGATACAGGTTAAACCCATTCAGAATAGGCCTGAACTTTGTGGATTTGTTTAGCGAGCCCTCAGTAAAGGCACAAAACCGATTTAGACCCGGACCTTTGAGAGAGATAGGGTGTCACTTATTAGAGGCAATGGTACCTTTTGGGAGAAGTCAGCTACCCGTTGGGATTGTTAAATGGCAAGAAAATGTGTTTAAAAAGTGAATAAACTCATTATTCTCAAATTCACATTGGATAGTTCAACACACCTGACAAAATGAATTGCCAAAATTGTCATAGCTCCTGTCACAGGTACCAAACATGTCAACATTATCAGCAAGTGATTTCTCAGCGAGGTGTCAATAGTGCCTAAAAGACCTGACAATAGTGTCAAGCTATTTTCAACTGCTACCATTTAAATCTTTTAAATGTTTCTGAGTACTAAAAAAATGATAGCTTGCTATTTCCCTCTGCCTGTTAGCATAACCCTGAGGCTTTACATTATTGGATTGCTGTTGCATAACTGATTTGACATCAATCTACTACCACAATACTGTGGCTTCCATTTTTCAGTTTGATCAACAACTATAGATGGTTTTGGGTTCGTGAATATGGGGCTATCAGTTCCAGAGGTTGTTGTGTTATAATGAAATATTTGTTATAAGGCTTCACTTTGTGGAAGGAATGTAAATGTAGAAAATATTTTTGATGAATGAGAGAGTTATTCTCAATATAATGAAGTCTGCAATACACACTTGGAGCTTTATTTAATCTCAATTCTACATTGCTCTTGAAGTCTGACCATAGTGGATGCGAGGAAACAGTGACGTGTGCAAATGCTGGAGATCAGAGTTCAGAGTGTGTTGCTGGAAAAGCACAGCAGGTCAGGCAGCATCCGAGGAGCAGGAAGATCGATGTTTCAGGCTGGAGCCCTTCATCAGGATGGTGGATGCTAGCTGAGTTGGCCTGATAGGTCGAAGAGCAAAGGGTAGTGGATGGGTGGCATGTGTTGGCATTAAGTGACACTAATTTGATGGGCATGGGAAGTGAGTAAAAAGGATTGAGAGATGATAGTTGGAGGGTTTTTTCACCTTTTATCCTTGAATTTTGGATAGAGTTCCTAATCAGTGAGATCTGCACACAGCAACCTCCCTCAAACTGTTCACCCTGCCTGCCCCTGGACTGACAATCCTAAGAGCAGGCTGGTATATTTGAAAGTAAAGTTTATGGAATCCTGCCGACTCCATGATGCTGTGGTGAAAACTGGATCATGATATCTAAACAACACATCCTTGATTCAAATCCAGAGAAGTGTTGAATTTTAAGATATTCCTTCAAAGCAGGCTGACAAGAGGACTAGTGTAAATTTGGGTGTAGGGATGGTGGCAGTGCATTCATGTGGCCTTCTCCTTCTTTGCTAGTTTTGATAATCAGCAATGGGAGGGTGTATTGAGTAACCTTCCCACCTTTAACCCAAATGAGATGCCCAGTGGCCAATTAAAGGCCTTAAAAAGCCTCTTCCCACTGCTGCAGTGATGAGGATGAGTTGTCCAAGACACATAGCAAGGCTGCCATTTGAACACTTGTGGCCTAGGGGTTTGCAAGCGTCCTCCCGTTTGAGAACCATGAGCCCAACAAAGGTCCCATGCCACATTATCTCTCACCCCAATCTGCTCCTAAACCTGGCACCTTACCATCACTTTGTCGTGCTAGAGGCTGCCAAATTGTTCCCGGTAAAATGTCTGACTTATATCCTGCTCACTGGTACATCAGCATTTAAGACTGCACTTCCACTGGTGGCCTTCACTCCTGCTGGCATTGTTGGGATGGAAGAAACAATAGGCATTCAATTGACTGGATTTTCAGAGGAAAGACATCCTCTCAATTAGGTTGTTGGAGATCTGTTCCAAGTCAATCAATGCCCAAAGGCAACACTTTGTGGCCTGCAGAGGAAGACTTGTCCATGATTTTATTTTGCCAGGAGTGTGACCAACACCTTCAGGAAAAATTAGCACAGAAGATGTCATTCCATTCACTCCACATGTTCCAACTAACTAACTAACTGAACTGCCCCAATTCTTTCCCAGATCTCTGCAAGATTTTTCTTTTCAAGTTTGCATAACCATCCCCTTTTAAAAGCTACAATTGAATCTATTTGTACTACCCATTCTGTCAATAATTTTGAGTTTATAAACTAACTTTCTATGTAAAATAAAATTGTCCAGTGAAATGTTAGTGCCCATCATAGTAGCAGAATGTCTTGAAACTTCAAATGGTTTCAAATGTGACCACTGATGCACAGAACACAAGGTTACTAATTCTGCCATGTTGATTGTTGACTGATCGATGTGTCTCTTTGAAAGGGAATGCATGGGCTTTAATCACAAGGTGGGTTGCTTACCCATTCATAAGCCTGTCGTCAGCTTGATGATGGCTATTGAAGTCCAAACACAACTTCTTCATAATAAACAAACATGTAGGTAGGCAAACATCTAAAATCTTGCTGGAGCTACCTGTTAGAGCCATAGAGTCCTACAGCACAGAGATAGGTCCTTTGACCCAAACTGGTCCATGTCAACCAAAATGTCCATCCATGCTAACCCTGTTTCCCTGCACTTATAGAGTCTTAGAGTCTGTTGTTATTATATTTCCTCTGTGGACCCGTGGTAGAATTTATACTTCTGAGTTAGATTGTTATACAAGGTAATGAGAGGCATAGATAGAGTCGATAGCCAGAGACTATTTCCCAGGGCAGAAATGACTAACACGAGGGGTCATCGTTTTAAGCTGGTTGGAGGAAAGTATAGAGGGGATGTCAGAGGCGGGTTCTTTACACAGAGAGCTGTGAGAGCATGGAATGCGTTGCCAGCAGCAGTTGTGGAGGCAGGGTCATTGGGGACATTTAAGAGACTCCTGGACATGCATATGGTCACAGACATTTGAGGGTGCATACATGAGGATCAGTGGTCGGCACAACATCGTGGGCTGAAGGGCCTGTTCTGTGCTATACTGTTCTATGTTCTATGTTCTATGTTCTAAGATGTAGAGTCACACTCCAGAAATTTTAGCACAAAATCCAGGCCCATACCACAGTGCCATATAAAGGGAACGCCATATTTTGTGAAGAACCATATTTTAGAAAAATGTTAAACTAAAGCCTGAACCTCTTTTGCTTGGGGCTGTTTTCCCTGAAGCATTGGAGGTTGAGGGGTGACCTTATAGAGGTTTATAAAATCATGAGGGACATGGATAGGATAAATAGACAAGATCTTTTCCTTGAGTTATGGGAGTCCAGAACTAGAGTGCATAGGTTTAGGGTGAGATGGGAAAATTTTAAAAGGATCCTAAGGGGCAACATTTTCACACAGAGAGTGGTGCATGTATGAAATGAGCTGTCAGCGGATGTAGTGGAGATTAGTACAATTACAACATTTAACAGGCATCTGGAGGGATATATGAGTAGGAAGGGTTTAGAGGGATGTGGGCCAAGTGCTAGCAAATGGGTCCAGGTTAGGTTAGGATATCTGGTCTGCATGGACGAGTTGGACAAAGGGTCTGTTTCTGTGCTGTACATCCTATGACTCTATGACTCTCAAGCTAGTGTAAATGATCTTGGCACTATTTGAAGTAGAAACTCAGTTGATGTCCTGGCCAACATTTGTTATGCTGTGTTACCAACACCTAAAATAGGTATGGAAATGTGTTGCTGGAAAAGCGCAGCAGGTCAGGCAGCATCTAGGGAACAGGAGAATCGACGTTTCGGGCATTAGCCCTTCTTCAGGAAACGTCGATTCTCCTGTTCCCTAGATGCTGCCTGACCTGCTGCGCTTTTCCAGCAACATATTTCCATCTCTGATCTCCAGCATCTACAGACCTCACTTTCTCACCTAAAATAGGTAGCACATTGGCTCAGTGGTTAGCCCTGCTGCCTCACAGCACCAGGGTCCCAGGTTTGATTCCAGCTTTGGGTGACTGTCTGCATGGAATTTGCACATTCTCCCTGTGTCTGTGTGGGTTTCCTCCAGGTGCTCCAGTTTCCACCCACAGTCCAAAGATGTGCAGGTCAGGTGAATTGCCATGCTACATTGACAATAGTGTTAGGTGCATTAATCAGAGGGAAATGGGTCTGGGTGGGTTACGTAGGGTCAATTGGGCTGAAGGGCCTGTTTCCACACTGTAGGGAACCTAATCAATTATTTATTCAATTCTGATGAAGGGTCAGTGAATCCAAAACATTGACTCTGCTTTCTCTGCACAGATGTTGCCAGACGTGGTGATTTCTCCAGCTATTTCTGTTTGTGTTTCTGATTTCCAACATCCACAGCTCTTGGATTTATATTGACACCATTGCTGTATGTGGGAGCTGACTTAACACTAAATGACGGTACTTCAAAAGTACTTCATGGGTTACAAAGTGTTTTGGATGCCATGTAAGTTACTACACAAACTCAATATATGTTTCTTTCTTTTGCTGCTTAAATTTTGAATAGAAAAGCCATAATCATCCAGTCATAAATTGAGACTCCAATTCCTAATCCTTGCCCCATCAACTGAGGTTATAGGACATGAATACACTCTCACCAGAAATCTATCTCCACTAAGTGGCACCAATGAGCAGATAGTGAAGATTTCTAGAAACCCCATATTTCACTATCAGTTTCCTTGCCATATGCTGAGGGCTTTACTCTGCAGCTCAACATCAAGTAGTTTATGGATGCTGTTGAATTTCCATTCTTTTTGTTATGTGTATATAAAAGGGGAATTACTTTGCAATTTACAACAAATCTTTTGCGACTAATAAAAGAAATTGCTTATTTGACTTTCATATTTCCCACCAGCATAACTTTTCTTGCTATTTTTTTCACAACAATTAAATTTTGCAATTTACTGCCTGGCAGTATCAATCACATTGGCAGTAAGTGAAGTCATCCAACTTATCTGAAAGCTTGTACAGAGAACACTATGCTACATATTTTTTTAAAAATATAAAACTAAATAAAGATTCATTTTAAAATGGGTATTATGTTAAATAAGAATCAGGAATATCACTAAATTTACAACCCTCTTCAAATGGAGAAACTATGGAAAAGCAGTGTAGTCCACTGCAGTTTTAACCATTGCCAAACACCATTGTACAATTTTGGGAAAGTTCACCTTCTACAAACAGGTCATGATGCTCTGAATCTTGCAGATAACAAACCTCATCATTTCAGCACACACTTGAAATCTTACAAAAGAGAGTTAGATTCAAATCTGTGAGAACCAAGGTTGCTTCTGAGCATATTGTATCAGCATGAATATCTGGAACATTGTAATAAAAAACACAAGTTCTGAGGAAGGGCCACCGGACCAGAAATGTTAACTTTGATTTCTCTTCATGGATACTGCCAGACCTGCTGAGCTTTTCCAGCAACCTCTGTTTTTGAATCTGGAACATTATGTTGGTTGCAGTTGCTACTTTGAATATTTAGACCAAAAATCAAAGAACTGCCGATTCTGAAACAAAATCAGAAATAACTGGAGTCTGGCAGAGTCTGTGGAAATAAAGTAGAGTCAATGTATCCAGTAACCCTTCTTCTGAAACATTAACTCTGCTTTCTCTCCACAGATGCTGCCTGACCTTCTGAGTTTTTCCAGTCATTTCTAATTCTGTGTTGAACATTCAGATGCCTACTAATCGAAAAAGCTACATGAGTGTAACTTACAAATGTGACAGTTCAATGTAGTAGTTGCTTCTCATATGTTGTTGAGGCTGTCCCATTATCAATGGTATTCAGCAACCAATTGGCAAAGAGATCATCACGTCAGTATTAGAGTGGAGAGAGGTTCACAGCCAGAAAAGAAGAATTTTTAAAGGTGCAATGCTGTAAAATGGTGATAGATAGAACAATGGATGAAGAAAAATGAGACAAATAAGATTAAAATGGTTCATTGCTATTAGGGTAGTGGGGTGGTGAATGTCTGTGAAACAAGTAAGAAGGCTTAAATATAGCACATGGCAACTGTGCAAAGGCAAATTCCGAAAGGAAGGAAGTAATAACCAGGGTAAGGCAACTGAGAAAGATGTCCAAATAATATAACAAGATGTCCATTTATAATAATGGATACGTAAGAGCTGGGGGAGCAGTGAATAGAGCATTTTCAGCCTAGCCTCCCTGGTAGAAATTTCACTTTTGACTATGGGTTCAAGAATAATTCCAGAAACTTTAATATATCGTCAAGGTTATGAATCGTCTTCAGGTGCTAAAGGCTTGCTGTAAGGTCACAGGTACCATCTTCAGATGTGATGTTAAATCAACGCCCCACTTGCTTTTGAGTACATGTGACAATAAAGCTAATTTTAAAATTCTCTCCACTCACCTCAAAGGATTCCATTTCATTATTTGAAAAAGGTACCCCTCAGCCAATGCCTAAAAATTATCTTAATGATCATTTATTGTGTGGGACCTTAGTGCGCCCAAATTAGCTATCTTACTTCAATTGATGTAAAGTGTTTTTCTGATAACATGAGATCATAATAGGCACTATAGAAATATAATTTCTCTTACTGTCACCTCAAAGATGTAATTGTTCCCATTAAAAGCTGAGGGCATGGAGGATAAAAATCTTTAACGAGAAGCTTATGGAAATGAGCTAAGAGCAAGCATAATTGGCATAACCTAGACATGATTGAAATCAGATAATGACCAGAAAAATAAAGTTATTAGAATTTAAATTGCTGGTTTTAAAATGTTTGGAAGAGAAAGGGACATGATAATGGTGTAAAGGTTGAATAGATTTATTCCTTGGAATGGATTTTGTAGTGACTGAAATAATAGTCACGTGTAACAAGAAATATGGGAGGAATAATTTTGGATGACTTTGTGGAAACAGAGGACAAATAAGTGGAAATAAGCAGGAAGTAGCTCCATTGCTGCAGTGGGCTCCCATGCAAACCAGAATGACATAAGGACTTAACAAACAAAATAAATAAGGTCATAATGCAGGGAAAGAGATCTAGTAGAAATAACATTAACCTGGTAGTAAATAGAACAGGATGTGTGAGTAATGGTTAGACTAGGGTGAGGAAAAAGGGTGATGTGAACAGTTATAGAATGTATAAAAACTTTTAAATATAAAGCAAGGGACACAGTGTTTCAGTGGTTAGCACTGCTTCCTCACACCATCAGGGACCCAGGTTTGACTCTGCCCTCAGGCGACTGTCTGTGTGGAGTTTGCACAATCTCCCTGTGTCTGCGTGGGTTTCCTCCGAGTGCTCCGATTTCCTCCCATAGTTTGAAAATGTGCAGATTAATTGGATTGGCCGTGCTAAATTGCCCAGTGTGTCCAGGGATATGCAGGCTAGGTGGATTAGCTATGGGAAATGCATGGTTACAAGGATAGGATGGGGGATGGGTGTGTCTGGGTGGGATGCTCTATGGAGGGTTGTTGTGGACACAATGGGCCAAATAGCCTGTTTCTCCACTGTAGGCATTCTGTGACTTTCATGCGAGAACAATTATTAAAAACAAACTAAAAATAGCTTGAAAAATAGTGTGCTGAACATTCAAAGCAAAATGGAAGGCCTGGAGGCGATCATTCAAAGAGAGGTACCGGGTGTAATTGGGATAACTCAAAAATTTTCACATCTAGATGAAGGCAGTTAAAATCATAGGACATAGTATATTTAGAAAAAAATACAAAAAAGGAGGTGGAATAACCAAATTAATTAGAGACAACATAATAATAATAGAGAAAGGACATGAGATTAAACTGTCAACAGAATCCATATGAATTGAGATAAATGATAAGTAGGTATCAAATATGATAAATAGGAGGATTCTGCACACAATCTAATAATGGAAGGGATGTGGAGGAAAATCTATTGAATTAGTAAAAGATGTAGAATAATAATAACAGAAGAGAGTTCAAATACTCAAAAATTAGATGAAACAGAGGACAGTGAAAAGAGAAAAAGAAATAGAGTCTGTACTCAGTAAGTAAGATGAGAGCAATTTATTGTGAATGTGGCACTGGAAAGTAAACTGATCAATTAAGAGAAGTAATTATCAGTGACAATTTTGGCAAAAACAATAACAATACAGAAAGTTTTAAGATAATGATCAATGGAGGCACAAGTTAAAAATAGCAAAATAGGAGAAATACTGGTCATGAGCCACAGGGTTTCATTTAAAAGGTAATCAATAGAGCTACAGTGATATGTATTCCACTACAAAAATATTAAACTGAGCAAATACTAAAATACTGTGGATAAATAAAATGCTGAGAGCAAAATTGAAATTATAGAAAATGGCACGCATTAAGTACAAAATAAATAAAGCAAAGGATGAATAAATGAGAATATAAAAATAAATTGCAAATTAATATACAGACACATAAATAAAAGAGGAAAATTAAGATAAAATAAGATACTGTGGGCAAATGTTACCTTCTCTGGTGTTGTATGAATAATGACGAGAAAGGTGGAAAATTACACTGAGAATGAAAACGTCTAATTCTCAACAGCATGAAAATGTTTCTTAATCTTCTCGTCAATCGGTAAATGGCTAATTCATGATCTCGCCATTAAACAGTGACTACTTTATTTTCATGTATCTGCATCTCATTTAAACCATTATCACCTTATTTATGAGCCACTTCCAATTCACCTCTCCTTTGCTAAGTAACTGGATGGGGTAAAATTCACAACATATAAATCAGAGTGTACATGGTGACTGCAGCTGACTGGATCCTTGCCCCTACCACCATGCAAATATTTCTTTCCAAACAGTGCTGTTGTGATCCATGGTCTCTGTCCTTCTCAACTCTTCATCCAGGCATGTCACCGTTGGTAAATCACTAATCTTGGCACATCATCATGTCACTCTCCCATGGACCCAAATACAACTTCAGCCCTTCAACACTTTCCTTTGGAGTTAAGAGGCATCAATGTATTGTAGACTTCCGCCAAGTTTGTCTGCAGGGACACATGTATGGCATCTACCTGCACATGTGCTTTATGGCTCTGAACTTATCATCCTAGTACTCACTCAATTTTACCACTTACCTGGAGCCTGCTTTCCTTTGTAAACTTCACATTGCTTTCTTAACACACGCTGACTGACCAACACTGACTAATAGCTGCCAGACACTGTGTGGTTTATATTGCTTTTGAGCAAGCAGCTTGTGACGTGCAGACTACTGAATGGTTAATCTATCAATCAGTCAAACAGGAGAGGAGATCTCAGTATGCAGAACCGTCTACGTCAATGTTAGAACTGCAGAATGTGTGCTAACTGTTTCTGTTGCAAACACATTAGTTGTGCTTCAAGCAGATTGTGTATTTAAGTCAAATGGGAACAGTCCGCAGAGGGGTGTAGAAGGGCTACCGTCACTAAGAAGGTACCACCATTGTTAGTCAACGTAGTTGGTAAAGGTTATTCAGGAACTTGTTTCCAGCAGCCTTTGGGATCTGAGTCTTTGCTGTCTGGCCAGGAAGGATTAGGAGTTTTTTTGGACGAGGTGGGTGTGAGCCATTTAATGAATTGATGCATGTGACATTGAGAGTTATCTTCAACAAGAGTTGGTGGGAGGGAATGCAATGGTGTAATTAAAGCGAATGTGAGACAACAGAGAGAAGACGGTGACACTTGTGGAACACAGAAGACCATTTACCTTCATCCTGCACTGCTGGATGACTCTTTACTAGTGGGACACCACATTGACCTGGGCTGCAATCCATGTTTGACGGCATGGCCTCCTGTGACAGTCAGCTGTCCATCACCCAATGCACCAATGCCTCCCAGCTCCCTGTTTGCAAAGTGCCATGTTTTCTTCTGTACCATGTATTTGGTAACAATGAGCAAGCCCCACAATGTGAGGGTGAGTCCCTGGCTCTCAGTGGCGGAGGTGGCATGTAACTGTGCTTTAATTACAATGGCAAAGGCATAAACACAAAACGGTCCCACCAATGGCAATGGCTTCCACCTCTCTAAATGCATGATTCCACAAAAAAGGCATTAATGAGTCTGAAACAAAATGGAAATTGATGGAAAACCTCAGCAGGTCTGGCAGGATCTGTGAAGAGAAATCCGAGTTAATGTTTCCAGTCTGGTGACTCTTCCTCAAAACAAGGAATAAGAATGCTGTCTATGTATTTGATAATAAGCTTCTAAATGAAGTGGAGGTGAAAGGGATCTAAAGATATAGAAATCTAAGTCCAGGACTAGATCTAAAATGATCATTGAAAGCGTTAAGTAAGAAGTGGAGTCGCGGTAGATAGGATAGTGAAGAAGGCGTTTGGTATACTTTCCTTTACTGGTCAAAGTATTGAGTACAGGAGTTGGGAGGTCATGTTGCAGCTGTACAGGACATTGGTTAGGCCACTGTTGGAATATTGCATGTAATTCTGGTCTCCTTCCTTTCGGAAAGATGTTGTGAAACTTGAAAGGGNGGTGAGAGGGGAAAGATATAAAAGAGACCTAAGGGGCAACTTTTTCATGCAGAGGGTGGTATGGGTATGGAATGAGCTGCCAGAGGATGTGGTGGAGGCTGGTACAATTGCAACATTTAAGAGACATTTGGATGAGTATCTGAATAGGAAGGGTTTGGAGGGATATGGGCCGGGCCCTGGCAGGTGGGACTAGATTGGGTTGGGATATCTGGTCGGCATGGACGGGTTGGACCGAAGGGTCTGTTTCCATTCTGTACATCTCTATGACTCTATGGACTCTAAGTTAACAAAGCTATACAAATACAAAGAATATAAATTCAATTCTTGAGGGATAGAATCAAAATTATATCAAATTTAGGCAGACCTTGATTAGGCCACTCCTGAGTTTTGTGTACACTTCTAGTGTCTGTTTGCAAATGGAAATCATAAATAATAGGAGGAGTAAGGAGTATCGAGATGACCATAGATCTGTTGTTCCAAGTGGCCTGTTCATGCGTCTAATTTCTATGTAAAAGAATTCCACAG
The DNA here is from genome assembly GCF_004010195.1 of Chiloscyllium plagiosum. Classification (NCBI taxonomy): domain Eukaryota; kingdom Metazoa; phylum Chordata; class Chondrichthyes; order Orectolobiformes; family Hemiscylliidae; genus Chiloscyllium; species Chiloscyllium plagiosum. The sequence goes on along the minus strand of NC_057715.1, from coordinate 3,346,602 downwards.
AAAAAAGTTCTTATAGCAACTGAAGAAATTTCAGTTTTTGAGAGTAGCTTTTAAAAACTATAAAATAAATCAGCAACAATTGATATATTGCCCAATAAAATGAATAAAATTAGAACGACTGCAATAATGCATTAAATGCAAGGTATAAGCTGGAGGAGAGGTATGGCAATTTTCCACCATTACAATATCCCAGAATCCATACATGAGCAAATATTGACTGATCATAATGTTATTAGGTTTCATCTTCCATATGAACTGACAGTGGAATGACTTTACTGATGTGTTGGAAACATTAGGAAACATTCATCAGAAAATGAAATCACTGGGAAGGTATGTCAGAAGGAGAAAATTAACTTAAGAAAAAGTTTTTAGTGCGACAATCAAAGTATGTTATGGTATACTATAACAGAATGACATTGGTTCATGTTGGTAAAAGGTATGACTCAAATTCACCAGGAAATTGAGTATTTAGGAATGAGGGTAAGAAGAATGCTGAAAACATATAGCACAGAAGAATATCATGCATGTATTATTTTTTGTTGAAAAGCTACCCATTTACTTCCATTTCCCTGTTTTCCCCATAATCCTGCTTTCTCCACTATAAGTTCACATCCAAATCTTATTTGAAACATCCTATTGAACTTGTTCCATTATCCTTTCAGTCAACACACCACAGATACCAATGCATGCAGATACCAACACACCGCAGATACCAACACACCGCAGATACCAACACACCACAGATACCAATGCATGCAGATACCAACACACCGCAGATACCAACACACTGCAGATACCAACACACCACAGATACCAACACACTGCAGATACCAACACACCGCAGATACCAACAACTCGTTCAATTCCTCTTCTTTTTCCCTTCGACTTATTTGCTAATTATCGTACATTTGTGCTCTCTGGTTACTGATCCTTTCATCAGTTTCTTTAGTAGCTCCTTCAAAATCCCTCAGCATTTTGAACACTTCTACTGAATCTCTCCATCACCTTCTCTATTTCAAGGAGAATAATCGGAGAACTCAGAAAAATCTAGAGCATAACATTTCTTCATTATAAAATTATGGAAAAAGTCCATATGATTTCAGTGTAGTTTTCTTTAACTTCTGAATTAAGAACCATTATTAAAATTGCAAAGTATCATGGTTCTGAGACCTTTGATTTCTCACAATGCAATTTAATAAACAATTAACAATAAAATCTTTGAGGAGAAAATGAGGTCTGCAGATGCTGGAGATCAGAGCTGAAAATGTGTTGCTGGAAAAGCGCAGCAGGTCAGGCAGCATCCTGAAGAAGGGCTTATGCCCGAAACGTCGATTCTCCTGTTCCCTGGATGCTGCCTGACCTGCTGCGCTTTTCCAGCAACACATTTTCAGCAATTAACAATAAAAGCCAATCATGATGCTATAGTGAATGATACTGACATTCTTCTCAAGCATATGATGGTACTCTAAGACAGTATAAATGGGTGAACCATTATAAAAGATTATAGTTCAACAGGTTTATTTGAAATCACAAGCTTTCAGAGCACTGCTCCTTCATCAGGTGAAGACTTCATCTGACAAAGGAGCAGTGCTCCAAAAGCTTGTGATTTTAAATAAACCCTAGATTAGACTGGTGCTGGAAAAGCACAGCAGGTCAGGCAGCATCTGAGGAGCAGGAAAATAAATTGTTGAACCAAAATCTGGTGTTGTGTGACCTCTGGCTTTGTCCACCCCAGTACAATGCTGACACCTCCACATCAACAATATAAAATGAGCATAAATGTGAAAAAGCAATTTATTTTGTTGTGAAAGTATACGACATTTAATATAAGTAACTGAAATTTGATTGAACAATAAGGTTGCGCAAATGCAGCATTAGCATGAAGCAGGGATATTTTTAATGAAATGTTAGCAAATATATACCAAGTAATATATTAGCAGGTGAAGACAGCATGGTAATGCAAATTATACAGTGCCTGTCAAAATAAGAACAAAAATACTTGCTACAGAGAGGAAGTGCAATAGACCAAAGATCTTAGCAAAACAATTCTTGGAGTCACTGTTACTTAGTCATGAAATCTCACCAACAAAACAATGGAACCCTCCCTCCCCACTGGCATGTTGCTTCTATTGCACACTATTTGAAGTTATGTCAGTCCTTCAGCAGAATCTCGAGGGGAATTTCTCAGCCACCAGTCTCAGTCCCCAGGTAACACATGAAAAGGAAGGTAGAGCAGTTAGCTGCTGGCAGAGGTCCATGGATTAGGGAATTTATATCAGAAATTATGGCTGATTTGAATTGGAAAGAAGGTTTAGAAAACATTGAGCTGTGGCAACTGTGGAACACAACAAAACTAACAGTACATACCATGGTGAATGCTCCTACTGAATACTGTCAGAATATTCATTAAGATACTCATACTGCATCTATAAAAGCTGAATAGGAGCACTTCAATCTCTCAGTTAAAGTATCATGGGTTTAAGGCCCACTCCAAAGATTTCACTGCATAATCCAGCCTGAAACTTTGTCGTAGTATTGATAAGGAACTGCATGATTGAAGATGCCATCATTTGGATGAGACTTATATATGCCATCTCAAATAATTTTTACAATGCCCATAGCAAAATCTGAAGATGAACAAAAGAGTTCTCCTACAAAAGCATAAATTGTCAGTAAAACTCAACAGGGCTGGCAGCATCAGTGGGGAGAAAGCAGAGTTAACATTTTGAATCTAGTGACTCTTCATCAGAAATTTAACTCGAAACAGTAACTCTGCTTTTCTCCACAGACACTGCCAGACTTGCTGAGTTTCTCCAGCAATTTCTGGTTTTGTCTTAGACCTGCAGCATCCGCAGTCCCTTGTCTTGTAAAAGAGTTCTCCTGGTGTCTAGGCCAATAAATATCCTTTAACTAAACCAGGTGATCTAGTTCTATATTTCATTACCTTGCTCCTCCTACTCCACAACAGTAAATAGATGTTGAATTATTGGCTACACATCAAACTGGAAGGCTCTCATACTACAAAAGGCTTTAGGTGTAAAGACTATATCTTCTTAGCTTCATGCATTTTTGATTGTGGATTGAAATGGAAGAAAGGACTATTTTAAAAACCCAGGATTATGGGAAGGATGATGGCACTTTTTACAAACAAGTTACCTGACTTGGACTGGACTGGACTGGACTGGACTGGATAGGAATGATGCTTGGACTGGAGGGCATGTCTTATGAAGAAAGGTTGAGGGAGCTAGGGCTTTTTTCATTGGAGTGAAGAAGGATGAGAGGTGACTTGATAGATGTGTACAAGATGATGAGAGGCATAGATAAATTAAATAGTCAGAGATTTTTGGCATGAAATGGCAATCATGAGGGGACATAATTTTAAGGTGATTGGAGGAAGGTTTAGGGAAGACATCAGAGGTTGGTTCTTTACACAGAGAGTGGTGGGTGCAAAGAATGCACTGCCAGCGTTGGGAGTGTAGTTAGATGCATTAGGGACATTTAAGCGGCTCTTAGATTGGCACATGTATGATTGCAAAATGAAGGGTTTGTAGCTTAGTTTAATCTTAGAGTAGGAGAAAAAGTCAGCTCAATACCGAGAGCCAAACAGCCTGTACTGTGCTGTACTATTCGATGTTCTATGACACTCATTGTAAGTACTGTTTACACTGCTGTTTGCTCAAGCAATGGGGAAAGTCTAGTTTCAGATGAGCTGGAGTCAAATGATGGGTGTGAATAGAGATTTATCTGACAGCAAATTCCTGATGGAGGGGTTCTGCCTGAAATGTCAACTTTCCTGTTCCTCGGATGCTGCCTGACCTGCTGTGCTTTTCCAGTGTCACACATTTCAACTCTGACTCTCCAGAACCTGCTGTGCTCACTTTCTCCTGACAACAAATTGCTGATTGGTCTGTGAAATGGAGACCAGTTATCGATGACAAATAACTGCCTGACAACCATTGTGTGATTGGCTCCTGTGTAGCTGAACAGCTACTGGGTGTGAATGCTCGGGGAGAAGCCATCAGATCTATAAAGGGAAGGAGCTGTCCCTTTTCTCTGCAGTGAAAGCTTGAAGAAAGACAGTCTATTTCTCCTTAGCAGTTGCTGTAGGCTGCACTTTCTTAACCAATTGGCCAGAGACTTTATAAGTTTGAACCAGTAACCCTGTACCTCCTGCAAGCAAGTAAAAGTCTCTGAAGAAGGATTATCAAGGAGCGGTGCAACCTGGCATCGCAGTCGACAATATGGACACAGACCATTGAGCAGTCTTTCCTTCTGTCTCCAGCATCAATTATTTTATGTTTGTCTGCATGGAAGTGTAGGAGGAATTTATAAGGGGATTAAAGTTATAACTGTCAGAGTAATAGATCATAATTTGGAGATGCCAGTATTGGACTAGGGTGGACAAAGTTAAAATCCACACAACATCAGCTTATAGTCCAACAGTTTTATTCACAACCACTTGATGAAGGAGCAGTGCTCCAAAAGCTAGTGCTTCCAATTAAACCTGTTGGACTATAACCTGCTGTTGTGGGATTTTTAGAATTATAGGTCAATGGGTCATAATTGTTTACCGATAGTTACAAATCATTTACTTGTAGTAAATAATAATTCTTACTAAAAATAGCAACCTGGTCTGTGTTTGCTGTCAACTTGGGTCTAAAAGATAGTTAAATTGGGAATTCTGGGTAATTTTTAAAAAGCTTTAACTTTTGTGGTCACTTTGGAAAGAGCAAGGCTTGATTTCCACCACACAACCCTGGTGAGATGTAACATTAATTCTTCCTGTTCTTTCAGTTCTAAGGTGCAATTATGACTGATTTCAAATCACAAGAGGAAGGGTCATCAATGAGAGAAAGTCTGAAATCATATAAAACCATTGTTCTATCCCATAGAGAAGTACGTGTTACAGAATGGTGAATATCTTAGGTACAAATAACTAACCATTATTTAATTACTGATTCTGCAACATCACGAGTCCTTGGGTAGGTGAGAACAAAAAGGCCAAAACTAGAGGGCATAGGTTTAAGGAGACAGGAGGAAGATTTAAAAGGGATTTAAGGGGCAACTTTTTCACACAGAGGATGGTGCGTGTATGAAATAAACTGCCAGAGGAGGTGATAGAGGCTGGTACAATTACAACATTTAAAAGACATCTGGATAGGAATATGAATAGGAAGGGTTTAGAAGGATATGGGCGAAGTGCTGGAAAATGGGACCAGATGAGTTTAGGATATCTGGTTGGTGCGGATGAGAACAAGCTGTATAACACTGTGACGCTATGCCTTTTTGATTACTGAACCCATTGTGACTAAAGCAAAACAATCCTCTGCAAGAGGATGAAAGTAAAGTCACAACAGTCACAGATAAATGTAATTGGTATGGGAGCCATCCATGCACTGCTGCTTCATCCAGAAGAGCAGTTTCAGTAAGACACATCCAGAGCGAACTGTGTGGCCCTTTAAGGGCAGAAAGAGCAGCAAATACATCAAGCATGCATATTACCAGCAGTGAAAATGAATTCACTTTTAATATATTGTCCCCTCTGTCATTCTGCAGAAAATAAAATGTCAATTGTCTGCTAGGCAAACAAGGAAAAATGGTAATTCCTTATTTATTCTCTGTGGGTGCCTGGAAGGTCATTAAGGTTGAGGCAGTGGTGATCTTCAGTATCACAATAATGCATTCCCAAGTGGCTGACTGCTCCAGCAGAGATTGGTAAACCAAAGAGCACAATTCTATCACAGTATCTCTTAGAAGCCTCAGTCTATTTTTATGATACAGAGATGACTGACCTTGTTTTGTCCCACAGTGGTACCACCTGACTCAGGAACTGTGTCTCCACTGCCTTTTGCATTTTCTGATTTTTTTCGCCTCCAGTCTAATATACCTACAATTGATATCTGACATCTTTGGAGACAGAATAGGTCTCCAAGATCATTGTTTTCCATATTGATGCTTTGGAATCCTTCTCTTATTAAGTTCACTAACATAAGGAGCTAAATTTTCCAAACAATCAGGTTAAGAGTCAGTACAGGGAGTTACATGGAGGATTTCCCTTGGTGAGTCCCTGTGAGGGACACATTCTGATGCAGGAATGCATGACTCACCTCATTACAAAGGCACCACAGCTCCATAACACTGCGTCCACCCACTCACTCGGGACACCTCACTACCCTCTTCTCCACAACCTCATCAACCTCCCTTCACCATCAGCACCATTAATAGCTGTGCCAGCCACTGTTATCTCACTCAATCTCTCCTTTTGTCTAATTCCAGGGAAAAAAATGTGGAAAAAGGATGGAGAGTCAATTTGGATGGTAAGGTGCCTGACACTCATCTCACCGTCCTCTCATTTTCTATGAGTAGAGAATTCTTGTCTTAATGGAAAAGACCATAGCCATTCATCTGATGATGTTGAGGCATTATTCTCTATTGCCAGCACAGTGAATGTATTCTTCACACAGGCAAACTTCTACCCCATTTACAACTCATCGCCTTTCTTGTCTTCTGCTGACACAAGTGGCATTGACACAACCACCCCCCCCCCCCCCCCGAAAGAGGCTAGTGCTCCCAGACACCACCCACTCCCCCACCTCTGGGGAACAAGACACAGACTCTCTTCGAAGAAGCTTTGGCAAGGCTGTTGCCTGCACCCTCCACCAGCTCAGATACTGAAATCTCAGAAGGTCCTATATTGAGGTGTACTCACCAGAATGTGCACCTGAGTCTATCACTGATATTGTCTCAGCAACAGGCTGGGGAAGAAATGTCTCAAGTTGCCAGCTCTTGGAGGACTTCCACAAAATCAAGCACCTGGATGGCCGCAGGCATTACAGGACCCCCTGGTGTTAGCCAGTCATTACTACATCAAAATGGACACCTTTGTTCGAGATGGTCATTACCTGGCATTTGTGTGATGCAAGCATTACTTTCCAATTGTCAGCCCAAGTCAGGATATTGTTCAGATCCTGTTGCATTTGATACTGCTTCAGTGTCTGAGGGGTTGCAAATGGTGCTGAACATTATGCGATCATCATCGAACATCCCTACTTCTGACTTTATGATGGAGGCGAGGTCATTCATGAAGCAGCTGAAATAGTTGGGACTTGGATACTACCCTGAGGAACTCCTGCAGAGATGTCCTAAAGCTGAGATGACTGATCTCCAACATCGCAACACAATAACCACTTTCTTATTTGCCAGGTATGTCTCCAACCAGGAATTTTTGCCCCTGATTTCCACTTGCTTTAATTTTGCTGGGGTTCCTTGATGCCACACTCATTTAAATTTGGTTTGATGTCAAGAGCTGTCACTCTAAAAATACCTATTGCATATCAAGTCTTTTTTTTCCATGTTTGAGCCAAGTCTGTAAAGAGGTAATGAGCTGAGTGGCCATGGTAGAACCCAGACTGACCAGCAGGGAACACGTTATTGCTGAACAAGTGGTACTCACTAGCTTTGTTGATGTCTCCTTTCACCTCTTCACTGATGATCGCGAGTAGACTAGGTATCTCTCTGTGTAATTGCTAGTGTTGTATTTGCCCAGGGACTGGCATGTTCTGCGGCACAAGCCTGCAATACAATTGCTGAAATGTCATTAGAGACATAAGCATCCAGTGCCTCCAGCTATTTCCTGGGATCACATGGAATGAACAGTAGAAGACTATGCTACTGGGGACCTCTGGACAAGGCTGAGATGGATCATCCACTCAGAGTTACTTACAATTTTGAAAATCTTCAGCCTTATTTTTTGTGCTGATGTGCTGGGCTCCTTGGTCATTGAGGGTGGGGATACTTGTGGAGCTCCTCCTCCAGTGAGATGTTTAGTTGTTCATCAACATTCACACCTGGATGGGACAAGACCACAGAGTTTAGATCTAATCGACTGGTTGTGTAATTGCTTGGTTGTGCTGGTGGGCACGTAATTATCCATGCTGTGTCTTCACTAGTTCAACACTTCATCATTGGGTAAGACTGATGCAGTTCCAGCATGAACTCTCCATTGAACAAGTGTTGAATCCCTGTTTTTTGGTAATGGTAGAGAGACAGAATATGCTGGACTATGAGCTTTCAGATTTTATTAAAATACAATTCTGCTGTTGTTAGTGGCCCACAGCCCCTCATGATTGTCCCATTTTGATTTACTAGATCTATTCAAAATGGATCCTATTCAGCATGATAGCTGTGCCACACAACCTGATGGAAAGTACCCGCAATGTGAAGACACTCTCATCTCCACAAGGACTATGTGGTGATAATGCTAACAAATGCTGCCATGGACAGATGAATCTGCAGAAGGCCCTTATTCACAATTATTCTCCTGCCAACTCCAGCATGTTGCCTCCAAAACCCACAACTGACTTCCCACAACTTCTCTACCACAGCAGTGGCTGCTGTTAACCTCAACTGACATTCAGTGAACAGGATCCCAGGACTGACAGTCTGACTGACTTGGCATTACAGTGTCAAAGACCCTGAAAGCCCTAAGCAGGCAGCTGACCTTGTCCAACACCTCAGACTGACGTCAGACACTGTCATTAACTGACTGTACTAGTCCTCACAGACTGGCCATAACCTCTCTTCAACTGACTGAAGACTGGTCCCCTTAGACTTTCAAACATGGCCTTTTGGTTGTGGCACATGCTCTGTGCTTGCCATGTAAGCATTTGGTACATGCTGCAGATGTGACATTAACATATGAACATGTCCATCCTATCACTGACCTTTACTGCCAAACACAACAGGATGCCTGGTTTTGAGTCTATATTGAAAAGCAAGGCAAGACATATGTACTAAGAGCCTGTATATTCTGAATGAGGTAGCTATATGCAAAAAAGCAAACAAAAAAAAGGCAAGATAGAGAAGCTGTGAAATTCAAGTTTCTGCACATGGAGTGAGCATTAGAATAGAAGTAAAGAGCCCTGCATTGAACCCTGATCTGATGCATGAGGTGGTGTCTGTCCCTGCATGCAAAGTGGCTTTGCGCAGTATTGCAAAATGAGGTGTGAGTGAGTTCCAAACTGCACAAACGAAGTTGCTGCCCACAGAGAGTACAGTGATGTTGGGGAATGCTGGCCATGATGGAGATCTGGTGATGATGCCAGTGAGTTATAGCAACCACATCATCTCTCTGATTTTCATGATGGGAATTGTCACCATTTAGTTTATCTGTGTTGCCTGGGAGAATAGCAACCCAGCGAGATTAAGTTATAATAAAACACTAACACGTATAAACAGATCCCTTGCTGCTCACTGGTGAGAATCTGTCCAGCAAGTGAAACTTGTGCAAAATGTCAGACTTCTTGTCTTGACATGGAGAACCTCCATTTTCCATTCTCGTTGTATTTTTCCAGCAACCTTGCCATTGCCTTTGTCGTACAGAGATGAAGAATCCAGCCTTAACTGTACTTCTCTGCCTGTCTTTTTGGTAATCTTGATGAGATTTTGCAAGCATCTTGGATGACCTCAGGAAGTTTAAAAATAAGGGGTCACCGATTTAAACCAGCGATGAGGCAAAATGTTTTCGAGAGGATCTCTCAACTTTAGGATTCACTTCTTAAAAAGATGATAGAAAAATCTTGCAATATTGTTAAGTCTGAGGTGGATAGTTTCTTGTCGGAAAACATTATTACAAATACTGGAATCTGTATTGAAAACAACAAATGCAGGTGACCATAGCGGGTGATCTCAATGTAGGTTCATCTAGAAACATCAGCTTGCTCTTTCTGACCCATGTATGCTGACCCATGTACCCTTCCTGAAGAAGGGCTTATGCCCGAAACGTCGATTCTCCAGTTCCTTGGATGCTGCCTGACCTGCTGCGCTTTTCCAGCAACACATTTTCAGCTCTGATCTCCAGCATCTGCAGCCCTCACTTTCTCTCATGTATGCTGTCTGACCCGCGGTGATCTCCAGCATTTGTTGTTTGCAGTGGATAGCTTCTTGGTAAGCAAGGGGGTTTAAGGTCATCAGTGGTAGACAGGAATGTAGATTTAGGGTTACAATCAGATTAGCCATGATCTAATTAAACATAGGGCAGGCGAAGCTGCTGAATTATCAACTCCTATTTCTTGTTTGTGATGTCTACATGTAAAATTGGTTGTATGTACAATGAAGTGCTGCTGAAATATGATCAGTGTTATCAGGGTGGAATTGTACCAGCCCAATTCTAACCCAAAAAGATACTATTATAAAATCCCTACAATGTGGAAATAGGCCATTTGCCCCATCGAGTCAACAGCAACCCACCAAAGATCATCCCGCCCAGACCCACCCCTCCATGGCTAGCCCACCTCGCCTGCACTCTATGGGGCAACATAACAGAGCCAATCCACCGAATCTGCACATCTTTGGAATGTAGGAGGAAACCCACGCAGACACAGGGAGAATGTGCAAACTCCACACAGACAGTCACCTAAGAGTGGAATCAAACCCAGGTCCCTGACGCTGTGAAGCAGCAGTGCTAACCACTGAGCCACTGTGCCACCTGTGTGATACCATAGATAGCAATGAAATAAATGCCAGCATCTAAAAAAAAATTAATATTCTTGTTAATGAAAAAGTATTGGCCATCCAGAAAAAAACCTTACTTTTTTAAAATCAAATTTGATAGCAATGGCAAAATGGCAGATCATCTATTAACTCTACCCCATCCAAAAAAGAAACAACAATGACTACTTCTTCAGAAAACATTGGAAATTTCAAATTCCTTGAAAACATATTTGGGAACCTAAAACAAAGCTAATAAAAAATATGTTTTGAAGCAGGGATACAAAATATATCATATCTTCTTTCAATTACAGTTACAACAAATCATTATGAAAAACATATATAAAGTAGTCTAGACTTAGATGGCAAGCACCTGCTAAGATACTGACAATATTTATTCTTGTGTATTTATAAGCAGATAATTGTAAAAATATTCAGAAAGCTGAAGCCACATTTTTCCTAAAGCCCAGTAGAGTATTTAGTTCAAGTATGCACTGAAACGTAATTAAGAAAAGCTAAATGTACTTATGCAATTATGTCAAGGAAGCTTGAATCTGAAAATATTAAAGCAGCTGAAGAAAGATGTGATGGGAAAATTTGGAACAGTAGTTCATTAAAAGTAGAGCACTTCCAATGAACTACAAGATCATTAATGTAGTGCCATTATTCAAGAAAGACCAAAGGTATGTGCGTTATGAACTGCAGGCCAGTTAGTTTGACTGATTCTGTGCAAAATATTATAGGGAAACAATTCAAAGGCCATTTATCTAAATTGAACATGATCAATGACAGGCAGTGTGGATTTAGAAAGGGGAGGTCATGCAATGTGACTCATGCTTTACAAACTCAATTATGTTGTTTTGCACAGATGTCAGGGCCACAGCAGACATGCAGATACATATCTGCAAGACATATCTGGATTCCCTGAAACTATTTGATAAGATCCTCATGAGAGACAAGGTGATGCTCCAATGCCAAAGGGAGGGATTTGGAAATTGCATTTGCATTTCCACTGCAAACTCTGTTAATTAACCATCAAATCCATTCCAGTTCTATGTTCACTGCATAGCATTGTTCACAAACCAAGCAGTCTAATGTCCTGGATCTGAACTTTTCATCTCACATGCTCTCAATCATCAGTCCATACCCCTGTTTCAGGTCATCTATTTCCGCGTCTTTGTTACTTGTGAATTTAACTTTTCCAATGCTTCCCTGGCTGGCCTCTCAATGAGCACTTTCCATAAATATATGCACATCCAAAATTCTGGGGTATCCAAGGAGCAGGAAAATCGACGTTTCGGGCAAAAGCCCTTCATCAGGAATTTTGCCCGTAATGTCGATTTTCCTGCTCCTCGGATGCTGCTTGACCTGCTGTGCTTTTCCAGCACCACTCTAATCTAGACTCTGGTTTTCAGCATCTGCAGTCCTTGGTTTTACCTACATCCAAAACTCTCTTTCCTAACTTCCACCAATTTCCAATGATACATCACTTCTATGGTTGCTGACATACCTTTGCACCTGGCTCAGCAAATGTATTGATCTTAAGTACTGATTTTATCCTTATTTGTAAATGCTTGAGGAGCTTGTGCTTCCCTATCTCTATAATTTTCACTGGTCCTACAACATTGAACTTTCTCTAATTGTACGCCTCTAATTCTGGCCTCTTCCTTCTCCCTGATTTTAATTACTGCACCATTGGAAACCAAAATTTAATGGCATAGCTCAAAGCTCTAGAACTCCCCCAAGATATATCCATCAGTCAATCAATCCACCCACATCCAAAACACTCAAAGCCTACCCAAGTTGGTAAATCTTTTGTTTATTTGTTCTAATATTTCCTTGTGTGACTCCATATTGAATTTTGTCTGAAAATACTCCTGTGAAGCCCTTGGGATATTTGATTAAGTTCAATGTTGTATGCAAAAATGAGTTGTTATCTTTGAATTCAAATAATCAATAGATTTCTGTAAAGCTGCAGCTTGTAGTTTTTTCTCAACTTGATTGCCTTATGATAAAATTAATTTGAGTTCAACAATGATACTGTACAAATCAATAAGGAAATACAGTGCCTTCAAAAAAGATCAACTAAAAGCTGTATGACACATATTTGAAATAGTAAAGGGAGACAATGGATCATAGAATGTCCTATCTATTGTCGAATATGAATTCAAGCCCAAGCCAAATATGCTGGCTTAGAGGACACATGTAAATTTCACTTAGAATCCCTGCAGTGTGAAAGCAGGACATTCAACCTAAAAAGTCCTCCAATGAGTATCCTACCCGACCCAACCCATCAGCATAACCTTGTATTTCCCATGGCCCAACCGCCAAACCTTGGAGTGTGGGAAGAAACCAGAACACACAAAGGAAACCCACGCAGGCCTGGGGAGAATGTGCAAACTCCCAACAGACAGTTCCCCGAGGGTGGAATTGAACCCAGGTCCCGTTGCTGTGAGGCAGCAGTGTTAACTACTGAGCCACCATGCAGCCCCTCTGCAGTATTTCACAGTCCTCCTCTCAGAAGTGCATCCAGGATGTCACTGATTCAACGTTTGCCAGTGTCTATCCCTTCCTCTCTTTCTCGCTTAATGCAGTCAGTCATACAGTGAGACCACCAAGGTTCTCTCCCGAAAGCTGCTGCTTTCCTTTCCTCAGTCGGAGGTGATCTACTGTGCCCACCTGACTCTGAGAGTGGCCTATCACCAACCAGCGGTCTTCATGAGCAAAAAAGGTTCCATTCCTGTAACGTTCAACTCATTGTGGCCATAATGGCTAGATTTTCTAGTTCTACACTCGAGTGGAGCAGACACTTTCTATTTGCAAACTCTCATTTAATTCCAGCAGTTGGCAGACAGCCCTCTGAGTGTTGCACTCCACACTGAAAACAAGTAAATGAGTTACCATGACTCATTATTCTGTGCAATAAAAAGTTCAGATCTTCTTCCAAATGTGGATCTGATGTCTACACCTCTCTGATAAAGCAATGATGGAATGCAGGGCTGAGCATATATCTGGCATCCACTGAGCATTCCCCTGGACCTGGATCTCCATTCAGGCTGCCAAGTATGCAAATACTGGACTACAACAGTCATGAGAATGTGGGTGAAATATTCCGTCTTTAGCTCCTGCCTACCCAGGGCCATCAGCACAGCTGTCTGATGCTCCCACTCTCGCCTTTCTCTGCACATTAACCATTAGATTTCTGGGACAAGTCCAGGGACACTTCTTATTCGTGGGGCTCTTACAATGATCACTTTGATAATACTAAAAATTCAGCCATTATAAGAAGAATATATTTAACAGAAGTCAGTACCATATATCTACTGTCTCCCAGGGCTATTGAACCTTGGCAAAATACAGTGTAATGAAACCTGACGTTACTGTCTTTCACAAAGCATTAAAAACCTTGTGTTTTTATGCATGCCAAGGACATGGTTTACTGGAACATCAGTTCACAACCAAAACAGTGTCTGTTACATAATATCAGTAATGTTACATGTTACATATTACAATGTTACATAGTGTTAGTATTGATCTGAATTGGATTCTGCTTGTCAATTACACTTGATCAATTTTTTTCTTGTCATCTGGTAGTATTACAAAAAAAAGTGATTCTTATTAGTCTCATAGACATTCTCATATACTGCACAAATGAACAAATAAATAGTGAGAGGAACCACAGGCATGTACTACCAAACAATACAATGGGGCCAGCCAGATGAACTGCAGTGATCTTTCCAAGCTTCTGTCTTCCTAAGCCTGTAGAATCATTCAAACACATGAGGAATTCATTCACTCACTAAAGCACCATTTAATTATCCCATTCACTGACTCTTTCACTAGAACTCTGATTTTTTTTCCTTTCTTTTCAGTTATGGAGAAAGTTACCTGTTGTCCTATAAGCAAGCTTCAATTATACCTAGGTTCAAGAGATATTTACAAATTAGCCCCAAACCCTTCACTAAATTGCAGCGTATTACCTCCTATGCACTATTTTATTTACTTTAGAACTCTGGCTGAGCAAGTCGAGGATTTGGAGAATATCAGTTATCAAATATGTGATCAGATATCTCTAGAGATCTCTTTCTTTTGCATTTACCCAAACAGAACTAATTTTTTAAAAAATTAATTCCCTTACAGGATGTGAGCATCACTGGCCGGGTCAGCATTTATTGCATACCCCGAGTTGCCCTTGAGAAGGTGGTGATGAGCTGCCTTCTTGAACCGCCTGCAGTCCATGTGGTGCCTGTAGAATTACAAAGCCGTGAGGAAGGACGTTCTAGGATTGTGATCCAGTGACACTGAAGGAATGCAGATACATTTCCGAGACAGGGTGGTAGCTGATGTGAAAGGAAGTTTGCAGGTAATGTTGTCCTTGTCCTTCTAGATAGCAATGGATGTGGGTTTGGAAGGTGCTGTCTAAGAACCTTTGAGGAATTTCTGCAGTGCATCTAAAAATATAAAATCTGATGCACATTGTTACTCATGAGTGTTGGTGATAGAGAGAATGGATGTTTGAGGATTGGTGCCAATCAAGTGGATTGCTTTGTACTGGATGGTGTTAAGCTTCTTGAGTGTTGTTGGAGCTGCCCCCATCCAGATAAGTGGGAGTATTCCATCACACTCCTGACTTGTGACTTTTGGATGGTGGACAGGCTTTGGGAACTCATTAGGTGAGTTACTTGCTGCAAGATTCTCAGCATCTTACTTGCTCTTGCTCTCTCACGGTACTTGTATGACTCGTTCTATATCTACTTACATGATAGCTCATCCAAAACATGGCACCTCCAACATGCAACATTCCTTACTGTACAGTAATAGAATGTCAGCATCGATTTTTGTGCTTAATCCCTTGATCAAAACCTGAGCTGTGAACATTGCAACACAGAGGCAGAAGTGTTAGCAATTGAACCACAGCTAACATATAGATGTTTGAAGTGGAAAGATAATTGAGACAACCATGTCATTAATCACACAAGTGTGGATCATAATGTAAACATCTAAATTGTTAAAATGAGCTTGTCTTGTTTCTGATTTCTTGCAAGTGGTTGATATTATATTCAGATGAATTGTCACTTCAACACTTCAGGACCTATTTATTTATAAAAATGGTTTGCACATGAGAACAATTGGCTGCCTTCAATGGAATATTTTGGCAAGATGTATTTTGCAGCCAATTTATCAAATATTTGTCAGTAAGCAAATGCAGCGATATTCTTAATAAGATATGATCACAAGGGGTTTTAGTCACCAATTTCATAAAGAGAGAGAATGTTATCCATTTAGAGGCACATGTGCAAAGTACACAAAACCCTGAACCAACAATTACAAGGACAGTCACATTGTGAAATTTCCATCTATTCCACATTAAGATCAATTTAATTTCACAACTCTGCCTGTTACGGTTGTAGACATCTGTTGTGTGTTGTAAATATTCCAACCACCAAAGTGTCAGATGCCAAGGTAAATAATCCAGATTTTCCCATTTCATTTTCACAAAGTTACAGTTGTTTAAATGTCCCTGTGAATATTTTGCAGAAATATAAAACATGCTCTAAAGGATAGACAAAATATATTAATCACAATGGTATGTAATGTATCAAAATCAATTAACATTCGGGTACACATATTTCTTTGACAATTCTATGTGACCTCGGTTGTACATTTATGTAATATTTAGAAATTAAATATATAGAAATGCCCCTGGTTCAGTAGTTCACTTGTCTCAGTGATGAGGATAAAGTCTCATTGCTGTCTATCATTGGCACACACATTTGTTTCAGTTGAGGAGATGGGAAGTAAAGTCACTTCTGGGCTGACAAAAGACTGGAATGCAAGGTCCATGTCACGTGTATAAAACCTGACACAAACAAGAATACAGAGTCTACGCCAAATGTGAGGGTTCAGTGAATTTAACCATAGTTACATTGAGCATGGTGCAGCAATAGAAATGCTTTGATTTTGGCATGGAAATACTATGAAACAGGAAAACTCCAAGTATTTTGAAGTGCCAGAAGAGTGGTGGAGACTGGTACAATTACAACATTTAAAAGGCATCTGGATGAGTACATGAATAGGAAAAGTTTAGAGGGATGCTGGCAAATGGGATGAGATTAATTTAGGATATCTGACCAGTATGGATGAGTTGGACCGAAGGGTCAGTTCCTGTGCTGTACATCTCTATGACAATGACTCTTTCTGAAGAAAACAATTACTGAAGCTGCTAACCTGAAATCTCAGGCATTCTAGATTTTGTTATGAATCAGACAAAACTCATTCAATTCCCCAATGTTCAAATGCAGACTTACCAGAGTAGCAGACTTTAAAACTAGAGGGCATATGTTTAGGGTGAGAGGGGAAAGATTTAAAAGGGACTAAGGGGCAACCTCTTCATGCAGAAGGTTGTGTGTGAATGGAATGAGCTGTCAGAGGAAGTGGTGGAGGCTGCTACAATTACAACATTTAAAAAGCACCTGGATGGCTACATGATTAGGAAGGGTTTAGAGGGGTCTGGGCCAAATGCTGCAAATAGGACTATATTAATTTAGAATATCTGGTCAGCATGAATGAGTTAGAGTGAAGGGTCTGTTTCCGTGCTGTACATCTCTATGACTTTGTGACTTTATCCAATTAAATTCAGCAAACGCTTCCATTTCAATAAGTATTTCATGCTTCTCTTTCTCTCTGCTACTCTGCAAAACCCATTTAAATATCCTCTATACACTTTTTTTCATTTCTATATTTGTTCCATTATCATCCATTTTTGTCTTGCAATTTATCATCCATTTTATGATGTAATTACTCCTCCCTTTCAGCCTTCCCAGATGCCTCTATTTTATTCTTTGGCTGTCCCTTCACTCGGTATGTATTTGAAAGCTAATAGTCTCTAAATCTTTGAGTTCTGATGGAGGGTGAGTGGCTTGAAACTTTACTTCTCCCTCCAAAGATGCTCACTGACAGAGTGTTTTCAATGCTTTCAGTTTTTAAAGCCCAGATTTCTCACAATCACAATATTTTCTTTTTGTTAGAATGGCGCACCCTGCTGGATAGTTGACAAATGAAATGAGAAAAATCCTTCTAGAATTCCCTATCTGGAGAATATCTTGATTGAAAGAATTTATCATCAAAAGAATTTTTAAAAATTGCTGATTTAGTAGAAACAGCAAGAGGACTCTGTAAAGTGCCATTGAAACTGTAAACTTAATATTTTCTATTAAAAAATCTATCATGCAAAACTACATGAATCTACTTTTCTTCATACAGAATCCTTCAATTCAAATATTCTCATGATCAAAATTGCAAGCTTGTATTTAAGAAACTTTCTGTATCATTTACATTAATCTAATAATTCAAATTAGGCATTCATTTTCTCTGTGCAAATCAATGACTTAAAATTATCTGGAGTATCCTGTCTTAACATTTCTTTGGAAATCAGATTCTTTTGTTGCTGGGAATCCTGCATTGATATTTATGACATTGCCATGCACCTAACAACCAAGTTGATAGATAAAGGACATTGTGTTAATGTCAGTGTTTCAGTGTTCATTAGAATTTCAGAATTAAGGAGAATCAAAATTGCATGTCTGTTTGGTCAGTTGCATAGTTTTCCAGAATCACAATACTGCAAATGTTATTTGGACATCAAATCTCTTCCCTAAAATGGTCACTGGCTGCAAACAAAATGGCTGCCAAAACCAAATCATTCCAAATTTTCAAGATCTACTATATCTAGGTGCAAAATTGTCGATCAAGCAGGAAGCCTATTCACTGCCATGCATTTTCTCTCACTTTGGTTGCTGTGCAAACCTTACAATGCATAGCAACCAGTTTCTCTTCTCTGCATAATTTTCAGTGAACTAATTGCTGATATGATTTTATGGGTAAACTACACAGCACAAAAAAATGCATTGAGATGCTGATCAGTCAACTGTAGAATGTAGCAGCGAAGTAAAAGACAAGAAAAACCACCTCAGACTGAAAAAGGGTTTGAAAATAAATGACAAGAAATTTGTTAGAAAAGGAAACTATCTGAAAGAAAGAAAGAAATGGAAAGAAAGAGATGTATTTATATCAGACCTGAGAATGTTGCAAGTTGGCTATTTTTGAAGTAGATTCACTGTGATAATGTAGGAAATGCAGAAAACCAATTACACAATTTCCCACAAACAGCAATAACTGAAAGGACCAGTTCATCTGCTGAGGGGATAGTTGAGAGATAAACATTGACCAGAACTTGGAGAACCTCCATGTTCTTCTTTAATTAATGGTATCTTATCTTTTATGTCGAATTCAGCTAGTGGACAGGTCCCCCGTTTAATGTTTCATCTATCCAACAGCATTGTCCCTGTATAGCATGTCCTTAGTATTGAACTGAAAAGACAGATTAAAAGCTGGGATCATGTCTTTAATATGAAGCTTGGACTTATAATCTTCTAACTCAGCTGAGAACACGACTGAGCCAAGGCTGAATGAAGAATTAGAGACATATATATTTCAGGGAAAATCTGCAGCAAAAACATTTCAAATCTCTGAAATGTAAATCCAAACTTTCTACACAGATAAAATATTTATAGGCATGGAATATTTTTTACTGTGTTTAGATTTCTTCCCGATTGACATTTTCTCTCCTGCACAATTTTTCTTTGTCCCTGTACTAAAAGTTAATTTAGAGTTAATGAAACACATGAACTAACTAGCTGAATCCTGGACTTGCACAACAGAACAAAAAGGTGATACTCAGTTTGCAACCTGCTCTATTTGTATTTAAAGGCAATAAAAATAAAAGCTGGGTCCACCATGTTCTCATTGTCCATTTAGGTAGTGCACAAAGTTGTCAAAGTTAAAATAATCAATATAACAGCAGCAAAACAATTGTTCTACTAAACAATAATAAATTCCTATCTAAGCTGATTTTCATCCTACCACTGAAAGGAACCTTGTGAGAACAATGCAGCTGTTTAAACTGGGTGACATACTGGTTAGCACTACTGCCTCACAACAACAGGAACATGGGTTCTGTTCTAGCTTTGAGCAACTATTTGTGTGGAGTTTGCATGTTCCCCCTGTGTCTGTGTGAGTGTGAGTGTATCCGCCCACAGTCCAAAGATGTGATCATTCAGTGAATTAGCCATGGAAAATGCAGGGAGTTGTGGCTCTGTGTGGGAGAGGCTGAATGGCCTGCGTCCCCACCGTAGGGATCCTATGGTAATGTATTTTTCAATTCAGAGACCATTCCTTTAGGTTGACAGGTCATTGTAATTTTTAATAAATTATTGAGAGGTTAACCAATCTCCATTTTCACAAAGTTACTGGCATCTGTTATTAAGATTAGAGTGACTAAATAATAAACAATTTCTGCTGCTCAGAGAGTTTGTACAGAATTGTATTGGCAAGTCATACCAGACAAACCTGATTGAGGTTTCTAAAGAGGTGGCTATATTGGTAAACTGGGAAATGGCTATGGACGTTGTATATAGATTAACATTCACATTTCAAAAAACCCTTCAGCAGAAACTTAGCTAAATTTGAAGCCTGGGGAATTGCATCTGTACTAGTATAAAGAGGGGTAGAAGTCATCCTTCAACATACAAAATCCTAGATCCACTAAATGTGGAGCAACTTGAAAGGATATATTACCCCGAAGGACTTCAATGTGTAGATTTCCCAGAATTATGACATCCAAAGGTTAACATAACTGGTGAAATTACGCAAAATGGAGTTATACTCCCTGGAAATGGAAAACTTAAAGGCCATTTGATTGATGTTTTACGTGACATTAAGGGCAATTGTTCGGGTAGAAAGTATTTCTGCTGATTTAGATGTCTAGGACAGGGGAACATAGTCTAAAGTATGAGCCAGACATTTGAGGAGCAATGAGAAATTATGAAGCCCTTCTATAGGCCAATGCGATTGAAATTTGGACAATCATATGAAAGTGATAGATGATGCCCAATTTTTAAATCTGAGCTTGGTTAACAAAAATCTCTCATAAAAATGAAGGAATATGAGGCAAAGGCAAATTATGGAGCTAGGCAAGCATATTCCAGTGAAAACATGCAAAAAACATTTTAAAAATTAGAAATAGATTTGTAAATTTTCCATGTCAATAAACATGGAATACATATTACTGAGTTTAGTCTTCTTCCATTTTTACTCTTCCTCACCAATCATTTTCCTTTGTGCCTAGACTTAAAATTAATTTTTTGGTAATTTTTTTTAGTCACAGATCAGCTATGATTATATCAAGGAGTAAAATAGCTCAAGATGGAAGCAGAAAATACTGGGAATATCCTAAGATTCTGGCAGTTTTCCTGCAAATAAAACCAAGAGATAGTGTTTCAGAGCAATCAGGTGGGCACTGAAGCCTAGAGGCATTTTTTTGCGAAGGAAGTGGCATGGGCAAGTTGGGCCAAACGGCCTATTTTCATGCTGTAGATCGCTATCACTCTAAATAAGAAGTGGAAATTAGGAACTTTCTGAACTTCACATTTGATTTTCATTCATACTTTATCTTTGTGTTGGCAAGACAGGCCTGGGCTGAAAATGGGTCCATCACCACTGGAAGCAGACTGAAGGGGCAATGGAGGTTTCCATTTACAGGGAACATTGATCCAATTGTATTTACGGTTGACCCTCACCCTCTAAGCACGCTCATAGACAGCCATCCTCCCTTTATACATCCTCATTTCTCCAATTCCCCCCACCCCAATTAAAGTCTCACATCATCCATACCTACTTCATTCCCCATCTCCCAAACTCCTCCATGCTACAATCAATTCTCCATGCTCACTTATCTAATATCCACTAGGTAGAGACTCGTGCACCATAGAATAACATTGCCAAGTCTCTCAAATATTAGTTATCTCTTATCTCTTCATAAAACTGTCAATCAAACATAACCAACAGTCCTATTGAAGAAACTTTTAATCCTGTCCAAATGAACAAACAGGCACAGGTCGTCCTGCTATAACACATGTTTCATTAATGCAAATTCATTATAACACAATTGATGAATTGGAGACACTGTTTCTAAAGCGCAAACTTTTAAAGCGTGTATTGGTTATAACACGATTCCGGCCCTATTAGTTTAAATGGTGCTGCTATTACACAATTTTCTTATAACATGGGCTTGCACAAGAAAGGAACTACTGCATTACAGCAGGATCAACTGTATTGAAAGAAAAACCTTTACAAGGGTACAAAAATAAGAAAATGCTAACACAGCCCTTTGCAATTGTGTAAGTAGCCCACCTATCAGGCTGAGTCCATGAGTCATTTTGGAATGCAACCAAATCTCCATGATTAGGCCATCCAGCAAAACAGACCTGACCATCTCATTCTTGGAGCTACTCTACCTCCCTCTCATCGATCACCTTCAGAGCCCTCACTCACTGCCAGTGTTCAGGACAGGGAAGTGGCTTACAGCAGAGTTAGGGAGCTGGAGGTTCAGAGATTGGAAGGATTGGTGAGAAAGTGAGACAGGGTTAAAGAGGGACCATAAAATAGAAGATTAATACTAGTGGTTGGTTAAGGAACAGGAGAAGCCTTGAACCGGAAAGGCAGTGAGAGGAAGGATACCTTACTGAAGGTTCAGAATATGGGATAAGTGGCAAAAAGGAGATACAGGAATCTGGATTCTGTGAAAGGGTCACTCGACCCAAAACATTAACTCTGATTTCTCAGCATAAATGCTGCTAAGCCTGCTGAACTTTTCCAGCAATTTCTGTTTTTGTACAGGGTTCAATATTGGCATCAAGCAGGGTGAGAAATGAGTAGGATGCACTGTAAATAGAAAGTTAATCATTTTTTTAAAAATATTATATAGTTTATCTCATTTACCAATGGAAACATTTAGCACTATGAAATATTTCTATTTATGGAGGATTTCTTTTAAAACAAACAAGGTTTTACAGAACCTCATCACAGTTCTCACATTGGTTAAAATTGGAAAGTCTAATTTGCTTAAAGTCATTTTAATTAAAGTGTCATTTTAAAAAAATACAACTACATCTTTGGTGTATTGAAATCAGCAGAAATGAATATTGAGAGGGGTATCTAAATGATGTTCCAAACCAATCCTTCAGGCAGAGAGATTAAAATTATTGCAATTGTTTCTGCAGATTAGTTGCCCCACTTCACACATAAACCATGTCATCTGATTCTATGGTTCATCTCAAGCTGAAATACATTATGACATATATTATCCAATCTCTTAAAAGTCTTAGCCAAAATCCACTCACTTCTTCAAAATTCCTTTTGTAGTGAGAAGACCCAATTTGCATAATTGCTCCTCTCAGTCCAATTCTTACAATCATTCTTCTTCCTGGTTTCTGTATCCTTTCTCGGCTGAAAATTATTTGTCTTATTTTATCTTTATTGCACAAAAGTGAACAGAATACTTCAGCCAAGTCCAAGATCAATGTGGAAAGAAAGAGGGCAAGCAAAATATAGAGATGTTAGCTTGAATTGCAATGTTTTCTTTATTAAATATGGAAAATTAACTGCACATTTTAGTAACCATTACAGCCACATCTTAAGACACAAACAAAAGTTCACAATAATATTAATTATCATGAAATTGTAGATGGGATGCATTAGAATTGTTAAAATATACTGTTGGCTCTCATCAACAGACTTGTAAAATGATACCTGAACAGTTGAGAAGATTTACCCTTTTTCATGCTATTGCAAGCATGTCTGTGGAGACAGCAACATTCTACATACATAATTTATCAGATCATATTTGGAGTGTTGTCTATAAGATCTGCTACTTACAATAGACACCAGCTTTAGAACATATTCAAATCTGTAAAGAATATTACTGTTTTATTTTAAGTAATGAGCAAGAAAATTTGTTGATCAAAGTAAGCTTAAAAGAGGAAAACATTTTGACTAATATTCAATTTCTAAAAGCATGAAGGAAAAGTAAAAGATGGGTAAAGAGTTGAGTTTCTTACTGAAACAGGATAGAAGTAAGAATTAAATTCTAAACTAAAAGAGGGAAGCAAACTTCAATTTCTGAATAATACATGCTTCAGTCAGTTTGTGTAATAACCTTTCACCTTGCACAGCAATTGTGGACTTGACCCAAACACAAATAAACTGAATAGCTCTTTAGTTCAAGTGTCGTGGGAAGGCAGGAAGAAGGTAGACAAGTGAAATACATGAAATCAATTGACAGAACAGGTTGATGACTGTGTATGTTTTCTTACCTTCAGATTCAATTCATAAAATACTACCCTATCATTTCTGTAACAAGTGTTGAACAATTTTGTTTTAATTCAGATTAATGATAAAAGTACTGAACAATATAAAACCAATCTAAATTAATTAAAGAATTGTTAGTTTCTCAGTACAGTGCTTATTTCCAGGCAGTTAATGCACCTATATTCTGGCAATCTAATCTTGTAAACTCACTTGTTCTTGTCTACTGATATCAAGTCACGTGTGGCAAAGTAAAGTAATTTAATGGCACTGATAAGAAAAAGGCTTGTTGCATGTAAATGTGAATAAATACATAAGGGGAAACATTACCCACAGATGAATAGAGATTTATTAGATTAGATTAGATTAGATTAGATTACAGTGTGGAAACAGGCCCTTCGGCCCAACAAGTCCACACCGACCCGCCGAAGCGAAACCCACCCATACCCCTACATTTACCCCGTACCTAACACTACGGGCAATTTAGTATGGCCAATTCACCTAACCTGCACATCTTTGGACTGTGGGAGGAAACCGGAGCACCCGGAGGAAACCCACACAGACACAGGGAGAACGTGCAAACTCCACACAGTCAGTCGCCTGAGTCGGGAATTGAACCCGGGTCTCTGGCGCTGCGAGGCAGCAGTGCTAACCACTGTGCCACCGTGCCGCCCACCAATAAAGATCAAATATTATCTGAAAATTTGTTCAAGGATGTAACTAGGCTTCCAATTTTTGATAATTTATTGGGGAGGGAGCATTAAATATTTTATTTCAGTCCTGCTAAATCTCCTTCACTTTTTATTAAAACTCAAAAATTGATTCCAGCTCAGCCTTTTCTTCAGTTACTTTGTGCATTGGTACTTCAGTAAGTGAACGTGCCAGTGTGGAGTCAAAAATTATATTGTATCAAAATTAAACTTGGAACAGCAAATTGGTATGAAACTACAAACTGACTCCAAAGTGAAGCCAGTGAGAGTGTCCTTTTCTGAGGCATTTTTCCCTGCTTTATTCCAATCTCAAGTTGGTCCCTGGTGCCAGATTCAGGTTACACCGACACTATAAGTTTTGTATTGATGCACAGCAAAAGCAGTTACACTGCATCTCCAATTATAGTCTAAATGCTATATTAGGCACTTGGTTATTACTAAATAGATGAATTCCCAGGAAATGTATCCTGAATTTGGCTTGCTCACACAATCTATGATACGTAGTCCAAAACATCCTATCCAACCTTCTTTCCAATCCAGTGGCCCTCATAAATCTCCAGAGAATCCCAACAGTGATCCAAAATGCCTGCATAACTGTAATAATTCAAAGCTGTGACTCACATTTCACTAAGTAGGTTATTTATTGCTGATCCATATATCAATTAGTCTTAACCAAGCAGCATATTCTGATTGCAGAAAGTATCCAAGCTAATCGGAGAATTGAATAAAGAACTTGGTGACCTAGTTACATTCAATGATTTGAGAGCATAATGTTTTTAGGTGCCTGTCTGTCTACTCACTGTGTCAATATCGTTATATCTCCACTCTTACCCCCAAAAATGAAAACATTAAAGATTACCATTGGTTTCCTTTAAAATGTTCTTTTTCAACTTGTTTGGTAATTATTCATTTATAAAGCACAATCTTTTATCTGCAGTGGAGCTTTAAGTTGTCTTTCTCAATTTATCTCTTGATGACCTTCCCTCTTAAATGTGGGTTTTTCACCGAGTTGTCTTGGCTTTAAAGCTTGACTTTCAGCTTTCTGTCATCCTGTTTCATTACATGACTGCCTATCTCCAATCATCGCAAGTCAATTTGGGATAGGTCAGATAGTGAGACAGAAACCAAGGCACCTTTCTTTGTGAATATAAACTCGTCAGCCTTATTTCGTTTTATACTTGGAATGGCTCAGCTTTATTGTTTTTATTATTAAATCTATTTCCTAATCACGTTGTTTTGAGATGTTATTACACACCTCAAACGTATTAGGGCGGCACGGTAGCACAGTGGTTAGCACTGCTGCCTCACAGCGCCAGAGACCCGGGTTCAATTCCCGCCTCAAGCGACTGACTGTGTGGAGTTTGCACGTTCTCCCCGTGTCTGCGTGGGTTTCCTCCGGGTGCTCCGGTTTCCTCCCACAGTCCAAAGATGTGCAGGTCAGGTGAATTGGCCATGCTAAATTGCCCGTAGTGTTAGGTAAGGGTTAAGTGTAGGGGTATGGGTGGGTTTCGCTTCGGCGGGGCGGTGTGGACTTGTTGGGCCGAAGGGCCTGTTTCCACACTGTAAGTAATCTAATCTAACCTCAGAAACAGGTGGGACTTGAACCTGAGCCTCTTGGTTCAGGGGCAGGGGCACTACCACTACACCTTTGAACAACTAGTGACTTGGCTTTACATGTATCAGTTCCATCTGTAGTCAATTAACCCCAATCACCTGCTTAGCAGGATTTTGATCCAGTGACAGTGAAACAATGGTTATATTTTTCCACGTCAGGATGGTGACTGGCTTGGAGGGGAACTTGCAGTTGGTAGTGTTCCAATGTAAATGCCTGCCCTTGTCCTTCTAGATGGGAAGACTGGAGGTTGGCAAATGCGGTGCCATTGTTTTAGAAGGGCGGTAAGGACAAGCCAGGGAACTATAGACCGGTGAGCCTGACCTCGGTGGTGGGCAAGTTGTTGGAGGGAATCCTGAGGGACAGGATGTACATATATTTGGAAAGACCAGGACTGATTAGGGATAGTCAACATGGTTTTGTGCGTGGGAAATCATGTCTCACAAACTTTATTGAGTTTTTTGAAGAAGTAACAAAGAGGATTGATGAGGGCAGTAGATGTGATCGATATGGACTTCAGTAAGGCGTTCAACAAGGTTCCCCATGGGAGATTGATTAGCAAGGTTAGATCCCACGGAATACAGGGAAAAGTAGCCATTTGGATACAGAACTGGCTCAAAGGTAGAAGACAGAGGGTGGTGGTGGAG
>NC_057715.1:3315130-3319747 GCF_004010195.1 Chiloscyllium plagiosum | reverse complement strand
CTGTACAGGACATTGGTTAGGCCACTGTTGGAATATTGCATGCAATTGTGGTCTCCTTCCTGTTGGAAAGATGTTGTGAAACTTGAAAGGGTTCAGAAAAGATTTACAAGGATGTTGCCAAGGGTGGAGGATTTGAGCTATAGGGAGAGGCTAAACAGGCTCGGGCTGTTTTCCCTGGAGCGCGGAGACTGAGGGGTGACCTTATAGAGGTTTACAAACTTATGAGGGGCATGGATAGGGTAAATAGACAAAGTCTTTTCCCTGGGGTGGGGAGTCCAGAACTAGAGGGCATAAGTTTAGGGTGAGAGGGGAAAGACATAAAAGAGACCTAAGGGGCAACTTTTTCACGCAGAGGGTGGTACGTGCATGGATTGAGCTCCCAGAGGAAGTGGTGGAGGCTGGTACAATTGCAACAATTAAGAGGCATTTGGATGGGTTTGGAGTGATATGGGCCTGATGCTGGCAGGTGGGACTAGATTGGGTTGAGATAACTGGTCAGCATGGACGAGTTGGACCAAAGGGTCTGTTTCCATGCTGTACATCTCTATGACTCTATGACTCTGTGAGTTTGTCTCGGACTGAAATTATTAAAGTGAGTGAGCTTTTGTTTCTCACAAACTGGTCAGCATGGACGAGTTGGACCAAAGGGTCTGTTTCCATGCTGTACATCTCTATGACTCTATGACTCTGTGAGGTTTGGAAGTGCTGTCTGAAGATCTTTAGTGAATTTCTGCAGTGCATCTTGTAAATACAGAAAGGTGAGTGGTGGAGGGCTTGTGTAAAGTTTTCTTCAGACCAGTATCTTAAGGAATTAACCAGGGAGGAGAAAGTGAGGACTGCAGATGCTGGGGATTAGAGCTTAAAAATGTGTTGCTGAAAAAGTGCAGCAGGTCAGGCAGCATCAAAGGAGAAGGAGAATCGATGTTTCGGGCATAAGCCTTTCTTCAGGAATCAACCAGGGAACACATTATCCCAAGTGTGATCTTGTGCAAGGAAAAGGGGTTATTTGACAAATTCAGTAGAACCTTCCTTCAGAAAATCATCAATATACATCATAAAGATACTTGCCAGCTTCTCTTTCCAATACCAGTATAACATTATTGGGTCTGCTTTAAGGGGAATAAAATCTACTTTCATCTAATATCAAGAAATACCATACCCTTACTGCATCCTTCAAATACAAACACATTTGTTAAATCCCATAATTTCCTTTCAAAGTGCTTCTTTAAGTGGTTTAAAAACTATATTGCTTTGGAACATTTGGTCTGCAAAAATATAGTTTTTATATCAATTGGCATATATTTCCATGTGTAAATAGCTAAAAGGGGGTTAAGAAAATCTTTAAGATCACTTTTGCTGCAGGAGAGTAACCTACTTTAACATCATGATGTCCATTTTCTTTTCTGTAAAACTCTGCAATAGTGCTTTAGCTTAACTTGTTCCATCAGGAAGCATTTCTTTTCCCAATGTATACCTACCTGGATGATAAAGCTTGCTCTCCCCTACCTTGTACTGCGGTGTAGGTATCAAATTATTTTCAGTTCTCCAATACTTTCTGTTGATCTATCTTTTAATTTGTTTGTCACCACTCAAACTTCTTGATTATGACTGTTTTTATTTGTTATTGTATTTCCAGCCTGTTTTATAGTCTTTGTTCTTTGTCAAACCATGACTTCTACTCACCCTTTCATCTCATGTTCACCGACAACCACAAGACCTTCCTTCCTATGGTCAGAATTTGATTTGCAAGCTTGTGATCTTTTCCTAGGGTCATATTCACTTCAAGGTCCACTTTCAAAACTTGCACTATGTTTTCTTGCATTACATATCTTTAGCCATTTTGCCAATCCATGGATTTAACTTCCTGACCACCAGCCTAAACATTTAGCAAACTTTGTATTTGCTACTTGCTTTCCCTGCTCTCCCAATAATGGTGGCATTGCTCCATTCACTGGCCCCTACTTGTATATATGTTACTTTAGTGCCAATGTCTGAGCGTTGTCTTCTGGGACAAATACCTAGATTTTGTGTCACGTTATAACATTTTACATAATCAATCAGTTTGGTCTTCATAGTCTGATCCTCGTGATTGTCCACCACTATATATATGCAAAGTGCATGGCATCTCATCACTTTCTCAGACTTGTTCATGTTTTCTAAGAGTGTAATTAGTCTCAATTAACCTCAAGCGATGCACTCTAATGGTTTATCTGTCATGTGTTAAAATTGCTGTTCACACATAACACATTACCTGAACCTTTCCACTCTTTTTGCCCTCCTCTTTTATAATATATCATGCCACCTGGATTAAAATTTATTGCTGATGACCTTTGCCATAAGTTTCATTGAATTTTCTTTTAAATTGCAGCCTCAACGAATGCATGAATACAGGGCTCAGGGAAGTGGAACTGATTGTAATCCTTTCCCAAGTCAGGGAATAAACACTCATTACCCAAGGAAATTTTGGATTTCCACCAAAAACCAAATGCTATGATCATGACCTTTAACTATATACATGGACTTTGCATGCATAGTCCTTGCTAAAGCAGATGTTAATTTATAATTTTGTTGGTCCACTATGATTTTCTGAAATATCTCATCAGTTTCTACAGGATTTATTTCAAACACTCCAGTACTAAAGGCATTTTCCCACTGCCACATTCATTACCACAATGGTCAAGTTCTTCCATATTGCCAAATTCATCATCGTCAAACTCCCCCCATATCAATCACCCAAATGATCAGTTAGAAATTTAGCCAGCATACTCAGTCTGCTCCTTATCTATTTCTCCATTATCTTGTGTTTTTTTTAACTGGATATATTCCTGCAGACTGAGGAATCCAATTGCTTTATTTATGAAATGCACCGTGAAATTGTTATTTCCTTATCCCATATTTTCAAGTCTGTTGCCATAACTTTATTAAAGTCTTTTGCTAATATCTGTGATGGTTCCTCCTATATTTTTCATATATGTCACTTTTATTGCTGATCTTGTCTAAAGTGTCCTTCTCTATAATTTAGTATGATTTTTAACCTGTGAGAAGACAAATGCACAAACTGCTGATATACTTTTGTGATAGATAGCCTTCTTTTCCATTAAATTCCTATCTTTTGATGCCATTAACACTTGCTTAACATTTTGATGAGAGGAGTTATAGTCCAAATGGTTTATTCAAAATTACAAGCTTTCACAACGCTTCATCAGGTCAATACCTCACACCTAATCTTGCTTCTCAGAGGAAACAATAGGCCAAGGCCATAACATATTTTGTTTGTAAGGAGGTATCCAATATCCACATATCCATTTCACTTTTCTATTGATTGTAAGGCTCAGCTTCACAAAACATCTATAGGAAGTCTATCCTCACACTTTGTACTTGGTTTAAGCCATTCTACTTCAAAGCATTTCTATTCATTTTATTCAGTTGCAGGATGTGGGTGCTGTTAGCTAGCCAATATTTATTGTTCCTACCTAGTTGCCCTTGAGAAGGTGGTAGCAGGCTGCCTTCTGGAACTGCTGCAGTCCATCTGCTGTGGATTGCCCCACAATGTCCTGAGTGAGGGAGTTCCAGAATATTGACCCAGCCCCATTGAAGGAACAGTGATATATTTCCAATTCAGAATGGTAAGTGGCTTGGAGGGGAACTGGCAGGTGGTGATGTTCCCATATATCTGCTACCCTTGTCCTTCCAGATAGAGAATATGTGGGTTTGGAAAGTGGTGTGTTAGGATATTTGGCGAATACATTCAGCGCATCTTGTAGATAGTACAAATTGCTGCTACTGTGCATCGGTGATGGAGGGTGTGGATGCTTGTGGATGCTACATGCTACTTTGTCATGGATGGTGTCAAACTTCTTGAGTGTTGTTGGAGCTGCATCCATCCAGGCAAGTGAGGAGTATTCCATCACACTCCTCATTTGTGCCTAGTAGATGGTGGGGAGTCAGGTGAGTTACTCGCTGCAGTATTCCTAGCATCTGACCTGCACTTGTAGCCACTGTTTTATTTGGCAAGTCCATTTGAGATTGGGATCAATGGTAATCCCGAGCACGTTGATAATGGGGTATTCGGTGATTGTAACACCATTCAATGTCAAGGAATGGTGGTGAGATGATCATAGCGTGGTATTTGTGTGGTATAAATATTACTTCCCAATTGTCAGCCCAAGCCTGGTTATTGTCCAGATCTTGCTGCATTTAAGCATAGATTGTTTTAGCATCTGAGGAGTTGCAAATGGTGTTGAACATTGTACAATTATCATCAAACATTCCTACTTCTGACCTAATGGTAGAGGGAAGATCATTGATGAAGCAGCTGAAGATGCTTGGGCCTTGGACACTACCCAAAGGAACTCCTGCAGAACTGTCCTGGAACTGAGAGCACTGACCTCCAATAGCCACAACCATCTTTCAATGTCATGAGGTAAGGGGCTGGTGTTGGACTGGGATGGACAAAGTCAGAAGTCACACAACACCAGCTTTGTGCGTGGGAAATCATGTCTCACAAACTTGATTGAGTTTTTTGAAGAAATAACAAAGAAGATTGATGAGGGCAGAGCAGTAGATGTGATCTATATGGACTTCAGTAAGGCGTTCAACAAGGTTCCCCATGGGAGA
>NC_057715.1:3278649-3314508 GCF_004010195.1 Chiloscyllium plagiosum | reverse complement strand
GGCAACTTTTTCACGCAGAGGGTGGTACGTGTATGGAATGAGCTGCCAGACGATGTGGTGGAGGCTGGTACAATTGCAACATTTAAGAGGCATTTGGATGGGTATATGAATAGGAAGGGTTTGGAGGGATATGGGCCGGGTGCTGGCAGGTGAGACTAGATTGGGTTGGGATATCTGATCGGCATGGATGGTTTGGACCGAAGGGTCTGTTTCCATGCTGTACATCTCTATGACTCTATATAATGATTTCAAATAATCCTGTCGGGCTATAACCTGGTAAATAATAGGTAAACAGCGGCAAAAAACAAAACACAAGGACGGGGGAATGTTAAGAGTTTGTGAGCCCATTTAGTATTCCAACAACAGTAGGGTAGAAACTGTTTTGAAACCAGCTGGTGCGTGTGTTCAGGCTTCTGTACCTTCTCTCCGATGGTAGAGGTTGTAGAGAAACATTGTCAGGGTGGGATGGATTTTTGAGAATGCTGGTGGCCTTTCCTTGACAGCAGGCCTGGCAAATGGATTCGAGAGATGGGAGGTTTGCCTTTGTGATTGTCCAGGCCGAGTTCACCAATCTCTATAATCGTCTCCAATCTTGAATGGTACAGTTGCCACATCAAGTAGTGATACATCCAGATAGATTGCTCTTGACGGCTTATTGCTGAATAGCTACTGCTTAATAGCACTGTTAATGACACCTTCCATCACTTTACTAATGATAAAGAGTACACTGCTGGGGCAGTAATTGGCCAGGTTGGGTAGTTGTTGAGTAGATACCAATGCTGTAACTGTACTGGAAAATCTTGGTGAGGGGACTGGCATCACTAGTTCTTTTTAAATCAAATTCAAATTCAATTTGCAATGATGAGATCCAAACCCTAGAATATTAGCTGAGTTTCTGGATTAATAGTCCAGTGATAATACCACTCGGCCAACTTACAATTGCCTATCTGAAAAAAACTCTTAGTTCCCAATCTTCAACTTAATGCAACAATTCTTTGCTCTTGATTTCAAGTTGGATTGAAGCCAGTTGGTAAGACAGAAACCAGAGCAGAATTCATTAACTACTCCATCTTATTGCTCCCTCCACACTCTTTTTCCACCTTGCCCAATCGTTTATATGTACTCAGTCAGTTGATCAATCAATTAATCTTAATCATCAACTTAACTACCTGTTATATTGACAGGCTGACCCCAAATACCAACTGATGATATGTTCTTCCTCAATCTCTTTTCTATATTAACTGTAAAGTGAATAGATATTTTTAATGTGTTTGGGTAATTTTTGATTGCAAATTAGATTTGTGCAATCTCTAATATTTAGTACAACTAAAAAGGAAAAATGAGAATTAGTAAATGCTTTATACTCTGAAGAATTTTCTTCACAGTAACATGTGGCAAATGTTTAATTTTTAATTACAAAAGACTACAGAACAATTCAGAAGAGTTGTCAACTCTATTTCGGATAGGATTTGCAAATTTCATCACTAAATCTTCTCTGTGGATTCAAAAGTCATTGTGTCTAGTTTACCAGACTTCCTCGAATCTCAGTGTACTGCAACTGGATTTCCTGCATCAGCTTTTTGCAAATGTCTTTGACCATAAGACATAGGAAAAGAAATTGTACCATTCAGCCCACTGAGTCAGATCCGCCATTCAATTATGGCTGATTAGTTTCTCAAAACTATTCTCCTATTTTCTCCCCGCAACTTCAATCCCCTTGACAATCAAGAACCTATCTATCTCCATTTTAAACATACTCAATGACTTGGCCTCCACTGCCTTCTGTGGCAGTGAATTCCATAGATTCACCATTTTCTGGCTGAAGAAGTTTCTCTTTATCACTGTTCTAAAAGGTCTTCCTTTTACTCTAAGGTTGTACCCTCAGGTCCTATCTCTCCTACCAACATCTGCTCTGTTCAGGCCTTTCAGTATTCTATAAGTTTCAATTAGATTCCCCCCTCATCCTTTTGAACTCCATCAATTATCGACCCAGAGTCCTCAAATGTTCCTCATATGTTCAGCTTTTCATTTCTGGGACCATTCTCATTTTATGTGCAAACATTTATTCACTGCAATGCATATCCTAAAGGAGAATGAAAGAACTTGTATTTATCGAGAGCCTTTCACCACTTAAGGATGTCCCAAAATACTTCTAGTCAAATGCAGTCTCTATTAGAATATGGAAAATACCACAGGCAGGTACAGCAAATTCTGGAGAGACAACAAGCTGTTAGTGACCAGCAATTTGTTTCAGTGTTGGTAAATATACATATTAGTCATCTGAAAACATGTTCCACATTATTTTTTATTCTTATTCATTTGTGGGGTGTGGATATTGCTGGCTGGGCCAGCATTTCATTGCCCATTCCTAGTTGCCTTTGAGAAGGTTATGGTGAGCTGCCTTCTTGAACCACTGCAGTCCATCTGCTGTAGATGTATCCAGAATGCTATTTGGGTGGAGATTCCAGGATTTTGACCAGCGACAGTGAAGGAATGCGATATATTTCCAAATCAGAATGGTGAGTGGCTTAGAGGGGAACTTGAAGGTGGTGGCATTTCTATGTATCTGCTGCCCTTGTCCTTCTAGATGGAAGTGGTCATGGGTTTGGCAGGTGTTGGCTGAGCATCTTTGGTGAATTTCTGCAGGGCATCTTGTAGATAGTACACTGCAGCTACTGAGTCTCAATGCTGGAGGGAATGAATGTATATGGATGTGGTGCCAATCCAGCGGGCTGCTTTGGCCTGGCTGGTGTCAAGGTTCTTGAGTGTTTTTGGAACTGCACCATGCAGTTAAGTGGGGAGTATTCCATCACACTCCTGACTTATGCCTTGTAGATGGTGGGCAGGCTTTGGGGAGTCAGTCTGAGAGACCATGTAGTGGTTTAAAAGACCTTCATATTTGCTCAGCAAAGCAAAGAAGTGCCCTTCTAGATTATGTGGTCAAATCCTTGAGTTACAACCCTCTGACTGAACAGCCAAGTGATACCAACTGAGCCACAGCAGTTACTACCAATCTCCCAACCTACTTTCACATAATTGCCATTCATTCAGAACTGTATGCTTCAACTTTTGAAGGCCTTGCTTTTTCTAACCTTTCTGTTAGATTTCAGTTAGAAATTGTTCCAAGTTAGAAAGAAACTGTTCTCAATTGGTGTTTTCTATTTCATCAATGAATTCAACTTCTACTCAATAATAATCATAATCATTGCAATTAACTTTAAATATCTGAGACAGTAAATCCTACTCATAATTTCAACAATGTACATATCCTTTTTTTCCATTTTAAAAGTGCAATGCAAATATAACAGCACATTTATAGTTTATTGGTTACATATAAGTAGGAATTCGGCCATTTCCCCTCAAACCCATTCCACGATTAAATTTGATAAACGCTGATCTGTATTCCAAGCCCATTTGCTTCACTTGATTCCACATCCATTAATACCCTTATATAACAAAATTATGGCTCATTTTAAGGGCATTCCAAGGTCATGGAATGGATTGTATATTGCAAATGCAATTTATTTCTTTTCTGATTTTTTTATCCTCTTCTGTTATTCTGAAAACCACTGCAATATTATTATCTAGCCAGTCTGCCGTTTCCATATATTTAATCACAATATCACGTGCACCTGCCCTCAAGGTGCCCACAAAGTCCTTAAGCACTGCCTTTCCTTTAATATACTTGGGATAAGTTTTAGTGTTGTTCTCGATATCGCATGCATATAATTTTTCTTATATAATTTGTTATCCCTTGTTGATCGTTACATTTCATCTCATATGTGTGATTTCCACTGTTCTGTGTATTTATATTTGTACCAACTTTTATCAGCCAAGATTGCTAATTGTTCAAAAAAACCCGTTATTCCTTGAAGATTTATGTTGATATTCTATAGTATAGGAGACATTTCTTAAAGCTTTTTCCAAGAAATTATAATCAGTCTCTAGCACACGCATATTATTCAGTGGCTTAAATTCACCACAAACATTTCTTTGTAAACTTGTAGATTTCTGTTGAAATATGGTGCTCCAGGTGAAATGACCTGATTCTCTTGCATGACACTACAATATATTCCTCATATCACAGTATGTAAGAACTGAATGTTCCGTGCTTTGGTTTTTGACTACAATCATATCTTACTTCTGGATTTCTAACCAGCTTCATTGAACAGTTGTATCTTCTATACTTGTCATCGGTTGGTAGAACTCTCGCCTCAGAGTCAGAAAGTCATGGGCTCAAGCCACACTCCAGAGACTTGAGCACATGATCGAAGCTGACATCCCATTATGGAGCAAGGGAGTGCTGCCCTTTCGAATGTTCTGACTTTTGAGTAAGATGTCAAACATTTTCCAGTTCTGATGAAAGGTCATCAACCTGAAATGCACCTAAAAATGTAACTCGTTATCTTTCCATAAATGCCATCTGATCTACTGTGTGTTTATATAAATTTCTGTTTTACCTGAAAATTTTCATACATTAAGCAGTTACCATGTTTTTTTAACAATACAGATGTGAATGGAAGAATGGCTTCATGCATGGTATCTTTCCTTCAACTTTAAACAGTAAACTGTTTACCAGTCCATCTCTATTATGACTGTCTACAGTTGACTGAAAAAGTGCAGGAAAATGGAATTAGAAAAGTTGCTGATTGTTTCTTGACCAGCAGAGATTTGATGGGTTGAATGGCCTTTTTCTGAGGTGTAGTCCTCTATGACTATGATTCAATGATGATGACATGCAAGGAAATAAGTTTATTTTATGCAATATGATCTGGAGTGAAAAATCTGCAAATGCTTTAAATCAGAAACAAAAACAGAGATTGCTGGAAAAGCTCATCAGGCCTGTCAGTGTCTGTGATGAGAAATCAGAGTTAATGTCTCAGGTCGAGTGACCCTTCTTCTTTAGATTTAGATTAGATTACATTACAGTGCGGAAACAGGCCCTTCGGCCCAACATGTCCACACCGACCCGCCACCCACCCATACCCCTACATTTACCCCTTACCTAACACTACGGGCAATTTAGCATGGCCAATTCACCTGACCTGCACATCTTTGGACTGTGGGAGGAAACCGGAGCAAACCCACGCAGACACGGGGAGATCGTGCAAACTCCACACAGTCAGTCGCCTGAGGCGGGAATTGAACCCGATCTCCGGCGCTGTGAGGCAGCAGTGCTAACCACTGTGCCACCGTGCCACAGGCTACAACAAGACATTGACAGGATGCAGAGCTGGGCTGAGAAGTGGCAGATGGAGTTCAACCTGGATAAATGCAAAATGATTCATTTTTGAAGGTTAAATTTGAATGCTGAATACAGAGCTAAAGGCAGGATTCTTGGCAGTGTGGAGGAACAGCGGGATCTTGGAGTCCACATACATAGATTCCTCAAAGTTGCCACCCAAGGTAATAGGGTTGTTAAGAAGGCATTTGGTGTTTTGGCTTTCATTAACAGGGGGATTGAGTTTAAGAGCTCTATAAAACCCTAATTAGACCACACTTGGAATATTGTCTCTACTTCTGGTTACCTCATTATAGGAAGAATGTAGATGCTTTAGAGAGGGCCGAGAGTGTGGTGCTGGAAAAGCACAGCTGGTCAGGCAACATCCGAGGAGCAGGAAAATCGATGTTTCGGACATAAGCCCTTCGTCAGCATTCCTAACAAGTTGTCATCTCTATCTTAAAATCTCTCTTTGAGAAAAAGTAGGATGAAATAACTTCTTAAAGCCACAGTATTGTCACACTGACTTGCTATTTGGTCACATCTATCTGCAAAGTTAATGTCTTCTCCTTGCTTTATCTTTTTTAAATAAAGTAACATTAATTTCTAAAAGTATTATTTGAACCTTGTCTGAAGGCTGACCATTCATAAGTTCAACTGGTTTGTGAGTGTGCCTAATGGGTGAAAACATGCCAATCCTGATCAATCTGGGCTATTTGTAACTCATGTCTCACACCAACGTGACTGACCATAAGATATAAAATCATAAGGTTTCGGAGCAGAATTAGGCCATTCAGCCCTTGACTCTTAACTGACCCCTGAAGTGTACCAGCAGTGTACCTTGAGTTTTATACAGTGTACTCTATTGTATAAAACTCAAGGCAACTGGAGATGGGAAGTAATTGCTGGCCTCACCAAGCACACTTCCATTCTGAGTTTGAATTATCTAAAAAAAATTGCAAAGCATTTATTTTCATAAAATTGCAATTTAATTCGCCTCCGCTGAACCTGGACATCTTTTTTACTGAATTTCATCTCAGCGAGTTTATCCTTGACATTCAATTTTTGCTTAATTGTATGGACAGTTTATTCTTTGCGGAGCTGCTTCATTTAAAACTGCAACATACGTCAGTTCAATAATCTTACAAGTATCTGCAAGGTTCTTCCACAGTAATATAGTGATCTTTCAGCACCACCACCCTTTTCAGTTGGTAACATGATTTTCATACATAATATGCTTTCCCTTTAAGTAGAAACTTTTAAGTTTCACAGTAACTTCTCAAAATTGACTTTGGCAGTTATTATATGTTATATTAATAATCAACAGATTATTACACAAGTAAGGGAAGGAAAACTGTGACCTTTGGTGTTATCTTGTATTATTTTATAATATCCACAAGTTACCTAAAAATCAGCCACATTGCCTAAATTTCTCTTTGTTCTATCTTAAATTTCAGTTGGGATTATGATTATTAAGCTATTTAGTTGGCAGATTTAAAGACTTTTGATACTTTATGATATCGCTGATTCCATAACAATAACACAAATATTTCTGCTTTGTTTGATTATCTGTTCCCACCCAGTTGTGGACAAACCAAAATATTTGGCAGTTCAACATTGGCAATACCAAAATCATCTTGTTTGTCTTTCACAAAAACTCATGTTTGCTTCAACCCCAGGCAATACGGTGCACCTACAATATCACACTCAACCTCGAACAGAATTTGAATCTCACATTAGTCTATCATGAAGACTTTTAAATATGAAACAATTAAACTCTTAATTTAAAGCCTTATCTAAACCCATTTCAATCCTCATACATTCTGAAAAAGAAACCTCACCAGATGTTTTCATCCACTGTGTCAACCCTCCCAACCTTAATTCAGATTAGCCATGATCATATTGAATAGTGGACTAGGCTCAAGGGGCCAAATGGCCTACTCCTGTTCCTACTTCTTATAGATTCCACCTTGTCCAGAATTGCAATGCTGTAACCCGTATCATACGAAATCCTGTTCATTTTAATGTTTCTTTAATAGAAATTTAAAATATCTTCCTCCCTTCTGTTTTTTTTTTGGATTTTTCTATGCTATATAATGTTGTGACAGTGCTGTCTGATTACCTGCAAAACAACCAAGGTATTTTTTGGCCTTGAGGGTAGTTGAGAAGAGGCAAGTACCATTCAGATCGAACAAGTGGCAGGCAATGATCATCGCCCTTTAGAGAATCTGATCAGTTCCCTTTGGTATGCAAGGTAGTATCATCATTGAATACCCTCAATAATATCCTGCACCACTAGAAACAATCATCTTGATGGGATCAGCAATATAACTGCAGGATTGAGGCTGGGATTTCTGCAAAAACTTATTCACCTCCTTTCCACAAAACACAAGGCATAAGTCAGACATGCATTAAAATATCTCTACTTGTTCAGTTGAAAGAAGCTCCTGCAACACTCAAAAGCCTCAATAGCATCCAGAAAAAAAAGCTATCTTTTTGATTGCCACACTATTCACTATCTAAAGCATTAACTCATTCCCTAACAGCAAAAGGCAACCACAGTGCACGCCATTCACAAGATACAAATAACAATACTCCAAGACTTTTCAGCAGTACCTCCCATATCTGCGATCTCTACCACTTAAGAAATAAATGCAGAGAATGATAGGGGGCATCACCATCATTTTGTTCCCCTTCAATTCACACACCTGACTTTGACATATAAATTCACCATTCTTTCAACACAATGTACAAAATCCTGGAATGTCCTCCCTAGCAGTACTGCGAGAGTACCCTTGTCACAAGGATTGCAGTAGTTTAAGAATATGGCTCAGCATCAGCCTGCTGCCAATTGACAATGCACAATGAAAGCTGGTCTTGCCAACAATGCCTACATCCCATGAATTAAGACATTTTAAGGATTATTTGAAGTCCTTCTACAGAGCAAGCAACTGCCCTCTTTAATTCAGGAATTAGGAGCATTAATGAATTTATTAATTACATCAATGGCTGTGCTGTCTCAATGGTGACTATGCACCACTCCAATGAAAATCACTTCCAATCTGATAGTGTCAGACTCTTTCAGATGCATTCACCACATTGAGGTCTGCACTTTTCTTGAAATATATAGCATTATGTCAGGGGGCAATTATTTCACAGGGGTTATATAGTGCCCTGTTTTTAAACAAACTTTACCTTACATGTACAGCAAATTCTGTTATCTCCAGGAATCACCCATAAGTCAACCTCTCCAGCCCTGGACTGATTCCCTGGAATTGTGTATCTCC
Source organism: Chiloscyllium plagiosum (assembly GCF_004010195.1). NCBI lineage: Eukaryota > Metazoa > Chordata > Chondrichthyes > Orectolobiformes > Hemiscylliidae > Chiloscyllium > Chiloscyllium plagiosum. The sequence continues at coordinate 3,306,000 of NC_057715.1, read as the reverse complement.
TTCCTGACACTTTCATCCTGTCTATTGTCTTTATCAACAGATCAACAGACAAACAAAGAAAACTCAAAAAAGAAATCTGGAAATGGAAAGGCTGCCAAAAACAGAAGGGGAAATTAAGTTTGTGATGCATATGATGCACTGTAATGTACGTTCTCATCATTCCCTGACTTCCAAGTAGTTGGAAAGCAGTGCAGAAAATACCAGTGAAGATGGCCATCCTCACAATGTCTACAGAACCAAATTTCCTATTAAATTTTGCAATTTTTCATCCACTTGCTATACACTTCCATTTTAACTTTGGAACATAAGTACATGATGGGAATTTTGACTGTGTAATACCAGCTCATTACAGTGTTGTGATGTTGTCTGACTAAAATCGCCGAGGAGCTGCAGGTGTTCTCACTGCTATACAATTTTATTTGCATACACTAATTCTGATAGAAACTCCTACATACAAGGGGTATGTCTACTTTAAATTTAATCTCATACTACTGACAAGAAACTACTGTAAAGTACTCTAAGCAACCAGGAAAAATATTGCATATTTTTATTTCCATTGTACCTTTTAGCAACAAACAGGTAAAAATGTTAAGTCCACAGACATAATATTATGTCCGGTCAACAGGTGAGGCTCCCCTTTTCATTACAGTTCCAGATAGGTACTCCAAACTATTATGCTGCTGAGCGCAGAGCTATGAATTGGCTCCCTTTTTTTATTCCCATGACCCCTTGGTTGGTTGCAACATGCATACTTTAGAAACTCATTGGTTGAGGTTACCATGAAGCTCCACTATCTCAATCTCGACACTCATGTGAGGTTTGACAACCCTCAGGTTTACGGTGGCACAACGGTTAGCACTGCTGTCTTGCAGCACCATGGACCCAGGTTGAACTCCAGCCTTAGATGTCTATTCCTGACCGAAACATCGATTTTATTGCACCTCGGATGCTGTCTGAACCTCTGTGCTTTTCCAGCACCACTCTAATCTAGAATCTGGTTTCCAGCATCTGCAGTCCTTGTTTTTACCTATGTGGAATATGGACATTCTGCCTGTGTCTGCATGAGTTTCCTCCCACAGTCCACAAAGATGTGTAGGTTAGGGGCATTAGATATGGAAAGTGGGAATATAGAGTGAGTCTGGGTGAAATGCTTTTTCGAGGGTTGGTGTGGGCCAAATAGTCTACTTCCACACTGTAGAGATTCCAAGATTCAGGTTAAACTACCAGCAGTTGTCTCTCTCTCTGCTGAAGAAGCAGTCCAATGGTCTTTTGGGGCAATGGTCTTACTTATTCATTTAGAAATGGATCCTTTTCCTTCTGGATACCTCTCCCAAACCCAAGTGTTCCAGTTTTTTAAGAGGAGCGAATTTAGCAAATTTCTTGAATAATTAGTGAGTGGGCAAATATACAGCTGATGAAGAATAATTTGAATACTTGTGAGGTTATCCACTTTAGTAACAAAATTAGGAAGGATATTATAACTTGAATGGCTGCAAACTGAGAGAGGGGAATGTTTAATGAGACTTGGGTGCCCTCGAGCACCAGTCGCTGAAAGTAAGCATGCAGGTGTAGCAGTCAGTGAAGACTGTTAACTGTATTTCAGCCTTCCCATTTAAGTATGGGAATAAGATTTTGCTGCAATTTTACACGCCATTTGTGAGGCCATATATTTAGCTTTGGTCACTTTGTCTGAGGAAAAATATACTGGTTATAGAGAGAATGCAGCAAAGGTTTACCAAAACATAATCTGGGATGGTAGGACTGATGTATGAGGAGAGATTGAGTTGGTTAGGATTGTATTCACTGGAGTTTCAAAAAATGTGGGTGGATCTCTCATAGAAAACTTTAAAATTCTGACAGGAGTAGACAGATTAGATGCAGGGAAGATGTTCCCACTGTGTCGGAACCCAGAACCAGGGGGTCATAATTTAAGAATAAAGGGTAAACCTTTAAGGACTGAGAGCAGGAGAAATTGCTTCACCCGGAAAGTGGTACGCCTGTGAAATTTGCTATCACAGAAAATGGTTGAGGCCGAAGCATTGTGTTTTCAAGAAGGTAAATTTAGCTCTTGTGGCTAAAAAGATCAAGGGATATGGGGGAGAGTGTGATTAGGGCATTCAGCTCGATGATCAGCCATGATCATATTGAATAGTGAAATAGGCTTGAGGGACTAAATGACCTAGTCCTGCTCCTATTTTCTATGTTTATTGAATACAGAAAGAATTAACAACACACAGATTAGGAAAAGAAATGAAATCAAAACAACGAAGTGTTTTTTTCAAATGCTTTTGAAATCCAGATCTGACTCTGCAGTTTGTGAAGTGCAGATAGTTGAAAGTTGTGGCCTCTGCAGTGAAGCAGCATTGTAGGTGAACAGTCACTTCATGATCTTAGCTTTGCAGAGATCTTGAGATTCTATAGTTCTGACTCCTTTCAACCATGATTGAATTCCAGCATTCAGGGTACGATGTGTCCTTTTGGGGCCTGGAGTTTCTTTTGGCTGGCTGTTAGCTTGCATACTTCCAGCAGGAAGAGTGATAGTTTTTATCAGCAACACAGGGGGGAACAAGGCTGTGGTTCTTTGACTGTGGCCTTCGTAGCACATTAACACACACACCCAGACCAGTGCAAATTACAGCATTCAGTGCCATCTGTATAATCAAGCATAATTAAAATTGGTTTTTTGAACCCCATCTTTTTTTTATTTTCGAAAGGAAAAACACAAAATTTGTCTGCAATTTGGGACATAATGATCAGGCAGAGCCTTGCTTTTGAAAAAGGAGTCAACTGTCCCTTGTTATTTTTGTATTCAGAAGAGTCAACAGTTCAGCCTGTTTTCAGCTGCCTCATCTGCCCATTTGATGGACAGTTGTTTGAAACAGCCTTCACATCCATAGGTGTGAAATTTTGTGTTCTCTATCTCTCCAGATAACAATTTCAATTCATCCACAGCCATTTTTGCAGCTGCATCAGCTCTCTTTCAGAAAGCAAACTTTGGGATTACAAGTTTAAAATGTCCACAGTAGGTCAGGTTTTGACTCATGTTCATGGCAGTATGTTGGTAAATTTGAATGTTATGATCACAATGCAACAATGATATTCATTACTTTTTTTGTTAACCATTCAGAAATGCAACCAACCCGATCTGTATACTCAAGTAGCCACATGTGACTAGTGCCCACTACTATGTCAATTAATAATTTTATCCAGTTTCAGACTTTTGGAGAGAGAAGTTGCATATGACAATAAAAACAAATTTTGATTTATACAGGATTTTTCACAACCTGAGGACCTCCTAATTTCAATACTTAGGAAGTACTTTTGAATTATTACCAGTATTATAAAGCTGGAAACACAGCCGCCAATATGGACACCACAGGGTCCACAAACAATGAGAAATTAACCACAAATCTGTTTTAATAATGTTAGTCAAAGGATAAGTATTGACTAGGAAACCTTGAAGATCTTGCTAACATTTCGAGTCTAGATGACTCTTCATCAGAGTGGACCTGCACTGATTTCCAGCATTTTATTTTTGTTTTCAGTACAGCTTCCAGCACCTACAGGAATTTGTTCCAATCTTGAAGATCTCATCTGTTTTTCTTTGAAGAGTGTCACAGGATATTTTATGTCCACCTGAAATGGAATCTTGGTTTAACAACTCTGACCATGCAGCATTCAAGTGTCACTTTAGAAATGCTCATGTCTCTGAAGTGGGGCTTGAATCCACACCTTTATGAACCAGAACAAGTGACATCGTAAAGATCATCAAGAGCTGTTTCCAATACTAATCTGCTCCTCTGCTGCTGCCCATAACCTGTTTAATATTTGACCCCAAGAGGAAGTACTGAGCACAGACCCACAGCAGAAATAAAACGGCCTATTTCCAACTCTGTGATTTCCATTGTTCAAATCCATCATTGCTTCAGTTTGCCTGCTGCTGAAATCCTCATCTTTGCCTGTGTTACCTGATAGCCTTAACCTCTACAACAGCTGCCTTGGCAACCTCCTGCATCCCACCCTCCATAAATTTAAGGGCAGTCAAAAGTCTACCGTCCATGTTCCTGTTTACACATCCCATTCAGATGTCACTCCTATTGCTGACCTATATTCGTCTATGGTTAAACATCACCTGGATTTTAAAATGTTCGTCCTTGTTTTCAAATCTCTTCAGGGCCTTGCTCTTATCTCTGTAAAGTCTTTCAGCACCCAGATCTCTCTGAGACATCTAGATTCATCACATTCTGGCACTTTATGTCTTCTCAATTCCAATTCCTTCCCCACTGATATCTGTGCTGTCAGCCTCCTGGACCCACAGCTCTGCAATTTGCTGCAGAAACCTCTCGGCTTCTATATCTCTTTCCTTCCTTAAAACTTGCTCTTGTCGGATCCTGTGATCCTGAACTTTAATACTGCCTCATGCAAATCATTGTTAATTTTTTTCCTGAAATGCTTCTATGATGATCCTTGGGAGAATGCAGTATGGTACAACAATATAAATTTGAATGACTGTTATTGTGGAGAGTGGAGCTTGCATGAGTTGCAGGCCCACAGTGCTTAGCTTTCCATCCATGAGCATCAACAAACTGAAAATAATAAGCCAGGCACTCTACTAATGCTGCTCCTTACTTGGAGTGCATGACATCACCCTGTCAATATGACCTACTATTTCATTTTCACTTATGTAATGATCTAGATTCCCGATAAATGCAGTTTTAATTCACTGAACAGCCCTGTGTGACAGCGAGTTCCACATTCTCACTATACCTGATTGAAAATGCTTCCTGAATTTCTATTGCATTTATTGGTGACTACTTAGTATTTATGGGCCTTTGGTACAAACTCTGCAGTAAAAGGAAATAACCTATGTCGACTCCATTGAACCACTCCTTAATTTTCAGGGTCTCGATCAGGTCACCTCTGATTTTTTAACGATACAGAGGAAAACACCAGCTTGGTCTCTTTTAGATGGTTGTACTCTCTTAGTTCTGGTATCATCCTTGTAAATGCGGAGATTTTGTCGTAAATCTAAAATAAACTGATTCATTGTGTGGTTAAAATACTGTGAGAAAGTACAAAAAAGTACTGAGAAAGGGCTTTCTACAAGACGTTTGTAATGCTCGCATATTACTGTCTAACGCAAAAAACAAACTATCTTGGACACACGCCCCTATAAGGACCTGTAGAAAGACTTCTATAAAAAGGTAAAAACAAGGACTGCAGATGCTGGAAACCAGAGTCTAGATTAGAGGGGTGCTGGAAAAGCACAGCAGTTCAGGCAGCGTCCGAGGAGCAGGAACATCGACGTTTCGGGCAAAAGCCCTTCACCAGGAATATAAAAACAGTATTATGCAAAATTCCTGCTGAGAATGTTCACCCGCATTTTGCTGTTTTATCGCTGTTTACCAAAATAGACGACGATATCGATATATTGGAGTGACATCGGTGAAACTGGGGAAATGGGAACTTGCGGCTGAACACGCTGGATGGGTTCAGACAGTTTGCAAACAACTGAACCGCTCTCGTAGCCTATCAAGATGTATCAGAAAACATTTCCTCCACCTCTCATCAATCTCTTACGACCATCTGCTATTTTCTACATCAAATGCACACGCTAGAGTGTTTCCTTGTAATATGCAGTGAAATTGTTCAAATTACATGGTACAATAGTCCGTCTGCTCAGAGTACTGTGCGATTTAATCAGAGGCGAGTAGCCGCTGCCCACTGTACCTGTCAGTGGCGAGAATATAATCTGGTACTGGAGGCGGAATAAATCTTTGTCTCGATTTGAGCGTGTCATTGAGATCGCTACAGGCTCCTGGAGAGAATGTCTGACAAGTAACAATTTCGTAACCAGCTTCCCCCCCCCCCCCCCCAAAAAAAAAGTTTCTTCCGACTGCTGGCTACATGTCATAACTTTGCAAAAAAAAACCCACTGCAATTCTTTCAACTCGTGCTTTATTATGACTATCCAATCCTCTGTTAAACGCCACTTGCTACAAACTCCGCTTTCGCTCCTCGGACAGAATAGATTGCAATTAAGCATTTCCACCCACATCGGAACAGATGCCAGCTTAAATACACAACTGCCAACTTTTAAATCGGTTTTAACATCGAGCAGAATACCGGGATGTGATCTATTTGACGCGCATTATTGTTGGAGATCGGTTAAAGAATATATTGCTACCGTCAATTCTTCCAGTAAAGCTCCTGACTTCCTTTTCATGATCTCGCTATAGGGATTCGGCAAAGCATTCGCTCAGCCGAGCCTCTCAGCACACGCCTTCGTTGGAAACTTAACCTGGGCTGTTTGGTTTGATGCTGTTGTGCCTATTTACAGCTATGTACCTGTACACCCCGTTCCCGTTATTAACACTCGCGGGAGCGAAGTGACGATGTTCCACACAAAATAACACGAATCCAAAACTTCTATCTGTGGTGACAATGAAAAGAGAAATCCGCCTTGTTCGCCTGTGATCTGTTTGCTAAAATCACGTACACAAGCCCCGGCAGGTTTATTTTGGACCCTATGATTTTTCTTTGTCCAGTCCTGCACTCTCATTCTGTCTCCTACCTGTTTGCATCATCACATGCACCATCAATATATTATACATTTTCTTAAAAAAGACATTGTGCCAGTTCCTTCGCTATGACGATCATTTATATTAAGTTGCCTCCTAACCTGTATCTACTTTACCCCCTAGTCGTCAGCACTGACGCACACTGAACGTTATTGTGAGTTCGCATTCATATGAGAGATCCAGTTCCCAACGCTGTCATCTTTCCAAGCACTTTCTTCCCCACATCACCCGCCTCCTGAGAACATTTCACTTTGGAGATTTTAACTCGAATTTTACAAAAAAAAAGCTTCCAATTAAATTGCACTTGGCTACCGGATCCATTCAGAAAGAATTGCCGGCGGGATTGCAAGAGCACATACCCGCGGTCCGAGAGCGAGCCCTCGGGAGCGCGCATTGTAATGCTCGCTCCCTGGCGGAGACCTCCCTCCCCCTCTCCACCCATTCCCCGGTTTGCACAGTCCCCCTCCATCCCGCACTACCCCCTTGCCCAGCTCCATTGGCCGAGGTTGGTCTGCTCGAATTGGGCGGTACCACAGGAGTCCGAGCACTTCATTGGCCGGAGAAGCTTCGGGTTTTTTTTTTGTGCAGCCCCTTTATAGGTTTTAACGGAGGAAGGAGGAGGGAGAGTGGAGCGGGGAGAGAGGGGGGGAGGGAAAGGAGGAGGAGGCACGGTGCTGGAGCGTGTCGGCGAGAGGTTCATGTCCAAAAAGGACACTGGAACCAGCGAGGGCGAGGAACATAACGAGAAGGCAAGGGGAGTGCGAGAGAGAGACACACACACGCAGAGACAGACAAACCAAAAGCAGAGGGAGGAGAGAGAGAGAGAGAACATCTCAAATCTCCACGTCCTGCAGCACTCAAGACTGTTGCACATCACAACTGGAGAGAATCAACAGGGAAAGTAACGTGTGTCACCGAGAGCTTAAGGCTGCTGCAGAGATTCGATCCGATCTGATTTATTTATTTTTCTCTCTTCTTCCTTCACTAAGTGTCACCGAAGCTTCGCGTCGCTTCTCATCGTTTCTTGAGTCGACTTTTTTTTTTAAAAAAAACGGGAAATCCTCGGGGTTCCAAATGACAGCTTTTTTATTGAGGAGAAAAATTCAAACGGCCGCTCTCCGACTGCGGGGAGAAGGAACGGAAAAAAAGGAGAATGCTTTTATTTTAATGTTTTTTCCTGCTGTTTGGTCCGGAGTCACAGAGAGCGAGAGAGAAAACAGCTGCCTTGGATTTTGAGTGGAGGGAGAGAGAGAGAGAGGCGCAAACACACACAGATAGATATTCATCCAGACGCTGTGAGAGAGAGTGTGTGTGTGTGCAGCATGCAAAATTCTGACCAGCTGCATCTCATGAAATTGGAAGGAACACATCGCAAGCATTGAAAGTGGAACATCGGCGGCGCCGCGGCTTGCGGATTTCACTTGAGGGCGAAAAGGCAGGAGAGAGAGAGAGAGGAAAAGGGGGGTAAACAGGGGAGAGAAGATTTTGTACCTTGTGCACAGTTTCTAAAGAAAAGCCAGATCGCTGGGTGGCAGAGAGAAGACGGGGAGAAAAAGTGTTCAGCAAGATTATCAATTTACTCCACACCCCTCCTTCCTCGTCCTCCCCACCTCTGAAGGATTTATAATGCAAGATGGTGACCGGAGACTTTGCTCTTGTGGTCAAACTCAATAACAATTGGAAATGATTCTTGGAGGGAGGTCTATCGACGCTGCTGCAGGCTCGTTTGTTTTGCGAGCTGTTAATCAACAGGTTTAACGCCCTGGGACTGAGAGGTGGGAGGGGGGGAGGATATATAAAATAACAAAAGAAAAAGTGAGGGGTGGTGGGGGGCGGCGAGAGAGAGAGAGAGAGATAAATAAACAGCGAAAGGAGGGGGCAGGAGGAAAGGAACAAGTTCTGGGAATGTACCTGCACACTGTAATTTTTGCCTTATTGTGGACTGGAGCGCTGACCTTGAAGAATCTGAAATACACGATCCTGGAGGAGCAGGGACCCGGGACGGTGATCGGGAACATCGCCAAGGATGCGCGGCTGGCGAGCAGCAGCCCCGAGCAGAGGAAGGCGAACTTTCGGGTGCTGGAGAATTCGGCGCCGCACCTGCTGGACGTGGACCGGGAGAGCGGCTTGCTGTACACCAAGCAGCGGATCGACCGGGAGGCGGTGTGCAAGCGGGCGGCCAAGTGCCTGGTCTCGCTCGAGGTGTTCGCCAACGACAAGGTGCTCTGCATGATCAAGGTGGAGATCGTGGACATCAACGACAACGCGCCGAGCTTCGCGAGCGAGCGCATCGAGGTGGAGATCCCGGAGAACGCGGCGCCGGGCACGCGCATCCCGCTGGCCAGCGCGCGCGACCCGGACGCGGGCCCCTTCGGCCTGCAGGGCTACGAGCTGAGCGGGCCGGGCAGCGGGCCCTTCGGCCTGGAGGTGAAGTCCCGCGGCGACGGCACCAAGTTCCCGGAGCTGGTGATCCAGAGGCCGCTCGACCGCGAGCAGCAGCCGCGCCACGTGCTGCAGCTGACGGCGCTGGACGGCGGCGAGCCGCCCAAGACGGGCACGGTGCAGGTCCGCCTCGAGGTGGTGGACACCAACGACAACAGCCCGGCGTTCGAGGAGCCGAGCCTGACGGTGGAGGTGAGCGAGGACACGCCGGCGGGAACCGTGCTGGCGCGGGTCAACGCCAGTGACCCGGATGAGGGCAGCAACGGCGAGGTGCTCTACTCCTTCAGCCCGTACGTGAGCGCGCGGGTGCGCGAGCTGTTCTCCATCGAGCCGCGCACCGGCGCGCTCCGGCTGCGCTCGCCGCTCGACTACGAGGAGAGCAGCATCTACGAGATCGACGTGCAGGCCCGGGACCTGGGCCCGAACTCCATCCCGGCCCACTGCAAGGTGTCCGTCCGCCTGCTCGACGTCAACGACAACGCGCCCGCCGTCAGCTTCGTGTCGGTTCACCAGGGCCCGGTGAGCGAGGCCGCGCCGCCGGGCACCGTCATCGCCCTGGTCAAGGTGACCGACCGCGACTTCGGCCGCAACGGCCAGCTGCAGTGCCGCGTGCTGGGCGCCAACTCGGCGCCGTTCCGCCTCGAGGAGAACTACGACAACTTCTACACGGTGCTGACCGAGCGGCCGCTCGACCGCGAGCTCGCCGAGCTCTACAACCTGACCATCGTGGCGCGCGACAACGGCAGCCCGCCGCTCAACGCCAGCCGCTCGTTCACCGTCAGGGTGGCGGACGAGAACGACAACGCGCCGCGCTTCACCAAGCCGGTGTACGTGCTGCAGGTGCCCGAGAACAACATCCCGGGGGAGTACCTGGGCTCGGTGCTGGCCCACGACCCGGACCTGGGCCAGAACGGCACCGTCTCCTACTCCATCGTGCCGTCGCGGGTCGGCGACGTCTCCGTCTACACCTACGTGTCCGTTAACCCGTCCAACGGCGCCATCTACGCGCTCCGCTCCTTCAACTACGAGCGCACCAAGTCGTTCGAGTTCAAGGTGCAGGCCAAGGACTCGGGCTCGCCGCCGCTCGAGAGTAACGCCACGGTCAGGGTCACCGTGCTGGACGTTAACGACAACGCGCCGGTCATCGTGCTGCCCGTGCTGCAGAACGACACCGCCGAGATCCACGTGCCCCGCAACGCCGGCCTCGGCTACGTCGTCGCGACCGTTCGGGCCGTCGACAGCGACTACGGCGAGAGCGGGCGCCTCTCCTACGAGATCGCCGAGGGCAACGAGCGGCACCTGTTCGACATGGACCCCAGCAGCGGCGAGATCCGCACCGCCCAGGCCGCCTGGGACGAGCAGGCCGCCAGCGCCGAGCTGGTCGTGCGGGTCAGCGACCACGGCAAGCCGTCCCTGTCGGCGGTCGCCCGCCTGGTGATCGTCGCCTACCTGGGCGCGGCGCCCAACGACGAGCACCGGCTGCGGCGGCAGCAGCGGCCCTGGGACATGTCGCTGCCGCTGATCGTCACCCTGAGCTCCATCTCGGTCATCCTGCTCGCCTCGATGGTCACCATCGCGGTCAAGTGCCGCAGGGAGAACAAGGAGATCCGCACCTACAACTGCCGCATCGCCGAGTACTCGCACCCTCACCTGGGGGGCAAGGGCAGCAAGAAGAAGAAGATCAGCAAGAACGACATCATGTTGGTGCAGAGCGAAGTCGAGGAGAGGGATGCCATGAACGTGGTGAGCAGCCCCTCGCTGGCCTCTTCTCCCGTTTATTTCGATTACCAGACCCGCCTGCCTCTCAGCTCCCCCCGCTCGGAAGTCATGTACCTGAAGCCCACCTCCAACAACCTGACCGTCCCCCAGGGCCATGGGCTCTGTCACACTTTCTCCGGACAGGGTTCCAACCCTGGCGACGGGACCTCAACGAGAATGTCACTGATTCAGGTAAAACGCACGTTCAGAGCGGCAGCACTCTAGTACGAGCAAAAGTGGCTTGCACATGCTGGGATCTGGCTCAAAAGCAACCAACGCCGGAGATCTCCGCTGTGATCTCCAGCATTTGTTGCTGTTCAGTCAATGCTGGAGATCACAGCGGGTCGGGCAGCATCCATGGAGAGAGCAGGCTGACGTTTCCAGTCCTAGACTCGGCTCAGGCAGCATCCAGGGAGAATCAATTATTCCAAACGTTAGCTTGCTCTCTCACTATGGATGCTGCCTGACCCACAATGATCCCCGGCACTTCTTGTTTTCACCACTCTAGTGTCATTCATGCTTTCGTTGCGTAAGACCTGTTGCTTTTGGAAAGTTATTGACCACATTGTGCCGTGCGTCTTTAAAACTTGGGCATAGAGTTCTGTGCACTTACTATCGATCATGAGTCAACACTTTCATAATATAACGCGTTCCCTCGTGTGAATGTAATGACTCCGTTATTGATCTGCATCGGGATTAATGAGTAAAGTCGTATTGTGTAAGGTAGAAATTGGACCCTTGAAATACTGGACCCGGGAAATGCAAGGATCCCACATAAGCACGAGTCCAAATTTTCTTTTTATTTCCTTGATTGCTAAATGCACTCGAGTATGTCTGTTCTGTTGTTGCTAACGAAACAAAAGAACTTCCACAAGTCAACGTTAAAACTGAACAGACTTTAATTTTATTGTTTGACTTTGAATCACATTGATTTTTTTTCAGTGGAAATGTATCTGTGGATGTAACGTTTGTAGATCCACAGAACTTTTCATGGTTTCATTGAAAGAATGCAAGGTAACAATGCTTAACATAGATTGTGGGCAGTATTGTGGGGAGAAAACACACCAAAATTATGCCTCATTTTTAATATGAATAAATGGCATTAACTTTTCAAAACAGTGATATTTTCTTTTGCTACAAGCAAGCATTTAATTTTGTAATAATTTGGACACCTGCATCGCACAAATTTACTTTTAGAAAAGCTTAAACCGTGGTCACTACTTTAAAACGTTTTGATTATCGCAAAGGAACATTACCTGAGTGTATCACTAATAAATGAGAGCAAATGTAATGTTTATACTGTTATATTTAGCACAGCAAAATGTTTCTAATACTTATTTATTATTGTATGTGGTTCAGACAGATTTCAATGGCTACCTGTGACATCTAACATTTTAAAACACTCAAGTGGTGAATTCCACCACCTTTTATATTATAACCTCTGGAGACCCAAGCATTAGTCGCAAGGCGGTGTTTATTCTCAATGCCTATCTGTTCTGGTAGGTTAGTGGTTCTGTTGGCTTGTTCGCCACTTCAAATTGCAATTGAGAGCCAACTTCATTGGTGTGGGACTGGAGTCACATACATGCTAACATTGGATAAAGGCAGCTGTTTTTCTTCCTTAAAGGACTTGAGGTGAACTACTTGGGGTTTTACAGTAATTTAGCAACTTTGTAATTCCTTTCACTGCTACTCATAATTACACTTCTCACTTGAAGTTGTTTGCACTTGTCAATTGACAATAGAAACGTAACTGCAAATGGTGATGTTGATTATTCTGAAAAGGTGAAAGTTATCGCCTGTAAGTTTGGCTAGTTGATTGAAATGTCTCCTTGGAAGAGCTAAATGATTACATGTGATCTCAGTTTAATTTACAGAAATATTCTCATTTTGTGCAATATGGCTTGTGAGTAAGAACAAGTCATTAGATTTTTACATTGAAAAATAGACCAACTTTCCATTCTAAATCCAGAATGCCTTGATTATTGTTGCACAGTGATTCTCTGATACCTTTCTGTTGGTGAATGGAGAAATTAGTTGTGAAATATCCTGTTACTATCACATTCCAAGATTTTTTTAAAAAAAATAGGATTTGCTGGTAGCCTAAATTATTATCACATGAACAAATTTACCTCGGAGTCAGTATCCTTTGGATTTACGTGTAGGGCACTCTCATGTACTTTCACCTATTCAAGTGATTGAATTAGACTGTTTTACAAAGTTTAAATCTCACAATGATAAATCAATTTCTGAATTGCTGCATAAGGCATGTTCAGTAATTATGTGAGGAATGAAAATGGCATAGCAAACCATTACAAATAGCCACATCTGCATTTATATAGTATCTTGTACAATATCCCAAAGCACTGTGGAGTCAATGAAGCACTTTTTGAAATGCAGTCACTTGTGCAATGTAGAGATAGCAGCAGTCAATTTAAACTGAACCATAGTCCCACTGGCAGCAATGAGACAATTATTTGATTATATAGAAGAATAGTTATACCTATTTAAAAAAGTTAATGAATGGATTTACATAATCATTACATAAAAAACACACTCATACAAATAGTTGATGTATAGTTTTACAAGCATTTGAGTTTACAATTGATAACTAAGGTTGTAAGACCCTTAGTGAATACAAAAGTTTAGAACTGTTGCATTGTCTATAGCTGGTTGGTGCAATTTAGAATGATTATATTTTTCTTATTGCTTCCTTGTAAGTCCATGATCATACTGAACACAGTTCTGCCAAATCAACATCACGTTTCAGCAGTACATTCAGCATACACACAGATAATGGCACTCTTGCCAGGAATAATTGAATATTTTCACTGTAGGTTTGGTGATAGAGAAAGCAGAATAAATATCACGATAACTTGTTACTTGTAGAAGTTTTTTTATAACAGAAAAGCATCATTTTTATTTTGGACAAACTCAGTACAATACGAAGTCAAATAAGGAAAGGGCACAAGATCTGCTTCAATTAAATAACAACTCAGGTGAAATCAATTAATTTAATGGAAAGTGTATAATTGACAAAACTGAATACATATATCCAAGAGGCCACCTGTAAATGTGTATCAGAAATAGATTAATCAGATAAATCCAGCACAGCTGTCATTTGCTAAGTCTTTCATATTGCAGTCTATAATAGTATAGATGAGATACAGAAGTTAATTTCTGTTCAACATTTCAAATTAAAAACTGGTGAATGTGTTATAAGCACCATTTAATTGTGGTGCCTTTGTTGTGTTTGGTAGCAAACTGATATGTGACAATGTAATATGTATCTATGTTTACCTTATTCAGTTTGCAGATATTGAAAACATATGATCTGAATATAGAATGCTAATCTTCTCTTCTTTCCGAAACCAAGGTGAATGTATTATGCATAATATGACAGTGCCTGTCTGTGCATGATGTTTCTTGACATATCTCCAACATGAATCTTATCATATTAATTTATCAAAAAATATTTTCATAAGATCCTATGACTGGGTAAAGAATCAGTTATATTGCCATGTATGTTCTGGCATGTTTCCTTTTTTGCAGCAAAAGTGGTCAGGTTAACTCTAGTGCTTAAACCAACACTAGAGTACAGCTCAGAGAGGCAACTTGAAGTCTCATCTCCATTAAGAGTTTCAAACCTTGTCCCCACTGTTAATGATTGCTGCCCAAGTCACTGTGAACGCCTCAGTCAGTATAAGACTACTTAAGCTCCCATGAGCCTCCACACCAAGAATCAATGACCATTTCTCCAGTCAATGTGAGACACCTATCAAGTCAGTATGTATCCTCAAACCAGTCTGGGACACTGACCCCTACTCAATGTTAGATCCCCACTACCATTTTAAGATATCAAACATTGATATGAGACAGACTCCATTAAGTGAGACACCCTTACTCATTACTCAGAGACCTTTGAGTGTCTTTGGGACCTTTCCAGTCTGTGAGATCCTCCCAGTCAGAGACATTCCGTAGTGAAAGATCCTTTTGTAAGAATGAAACTGTTGCATCATTGAAACTTCCTAGCAGGTGAGATTCCTTAAAGGCTTTGTGTACCTGGTCATTGTGAGGTTACCCTATTCACTATGAAATTGGCCCTTTACTGTGAGTCACCAGTGAATGAGAGACCTGCAATCAATATGAGAGCCCTAATCAGTGTGAGATCTAATACCAAATCTGTTTGTATACCCTTAGACCACTGAAACACACCTCAGGCATTTGAGATTCTTCCGGTCAGTATGAACTCCCCTCTGCTAATGAGAAAGACTTCCACCCATCAAGGCAAGTTGTTATGACCCCCTGTTTTTCAAGTGAGGCTATCCACTTGGTTTAGCCTAAGCCACTCAGCGAGAGTCAGAGTGATAGACCTGTCGGCGTGAAATACACAATACTTGTCAATGTCAATTCCATGTAAGCAACCGACTTCTTAGTAACTGTGAGACACCCCATCTCCGGTCAGTGAGAAACTTCTCTGTCAGTGCACAGCAATGTGCACTCTTGACTTTCTACACCCACTTGCATTGTTTGCCTTCCCTTCAGAGGTCTAAGCCCCAAACTTGACACCCTTTTTCACCTCATTGGAAGTAATTCTGAAATCTACCACTGCTGTTTTAATTCTTCTTTGATTTGACACCAGTTTTTCCTAATTATATATTTTTGAAGTGTCTTTACTTTCATTACATGTGTGGTACTATGTAAATGCATGTTATTGTCATTCTATATCACATTCCACTTTAACATTCTCGTTTTAGCTTCTTGTAACCTATGATGTCCTCTTGTGAATGGGTGTGCACAGCAATGCATTTGCTAACCTATGTTTCAACACACTGACCTAACAGTTCAATGATTTTAATTGGCATTTAAATTGTTTTTGCTTCAGTAGCTAATGTTGCTGGGATAAATCTGCAGAATGTTCTGTTAGGGTTACACAAATTATCTTGGTATCTCGAGCAGTTCATCACTGTCATCAACCGTGCTATCAAGTAGCACTTGCACAGCAGTAACCTGCTCAGTGATGCTTAGTTTGAGTTCCACCAGGGCCTCAAAGCTCCTGACCCCATTACAGTCTTGATCCAAATGTGAACCAAAGAGCTGAACTCCAGAAGTAAGGTGAGAGTGACTGCCCATGACATTGAGGTAGCATTTGACTGAGTTTGGCATCAAGAAACACATGCAAAATTGAAGTAAAACACCCTGATTTCCATTTACTTCAATTTTGCATGTGTTTCTTGATGCCAAATTCAGTCAAATGCTACCTCAATGTCATACCTAATGCAGAGGAAGATGGACATTGTTGTAAGTCAGTTATTTCAGTCTCAGAGGATGATCTCATACCTAATGTCATGCCTAATGCATAGGAAGTCATACCTAATGCAGAGGAAGATGGACATTGTTGTAAGTCAGTTATTTCAGTCTCAGGGCATACCTGCTGATGTTTGTCAAGCTAGTGTCCCCAGGCCAACAAGCTTCAGCTGCTTCATCAATTACCATTCCACTCCCCCCTCCCCAAAAACAGACATCTTCAGTGGAGATGTTCTGTAATGATTGCATAATGTTCAACATCATTCTTGACTCCTCACGTAGTGAAGCAATCCGTGTCCATATGCAGGAAGACCTGGACAACATCCAAGCTTGAGCTGAAATGTGCACAACTATCTGTCAATGACTAACTCCAGTAAGACAGAATCTAGTGATTTACATTTGACATTCAGTAACCTTAGCATAAACATTCTGCAGACTACCATTGACAGAAATCTAACTGGTCTAGCCATGTAAATGCTGTGACAATACACACAAATCAGAGGGTTGGAATATGCAATGGATAATTTAACACTCAATTCCCCAAAGTTCGTCCACATTCAGAACTGCCGCTTCACAAAGACTCTAGAAGCTTAACACTATCCAAGACAAGACAGTCTGCTGGATTGGCAGCCCATCCAGCACCTTAAACATTTATTCTCTCCATCACTAATGCAAATTGGTAGCAATGTGTACAATAAACAAAGTGCACTGCAGCAAATCACCAATGTCCCTTCAACAACTCCTTCCAAACCTGCAACCTCTCTGACCAAGAAGGACAAGAGCATCAGAGCAGTATCACCTGCAACTTCCCCCTCAAGCTACACATCATCCTAACTTGGAACTATACTGCCATTCCTTCATTTTAACTAGGGCAAAATCTTGGAGTTCAACACTAGATGGACCTCACTGGTTCAATAGGAATTATCCAGCAATGTCCAAATCCCTTGAATAAAATTTAAAATAGTCTGTTAAAACAATTTCTTTTCATAAAAGAGAAGTACTCAGCCTAATTATTCATACTTTCCTTTCAAATTAGCGTGGAAAATATTGGTCCGGGAACTAAATTTCTTTCCCTCACTTATCTTTTTCATGCAGAAACAAGGCCCTTCCACTTGCTCCCAAAAATCCACCTTAACCTTAATCTCAGAAGATGCTGTACCAACATGACTTGTTTAGTTTATCACACAATTAATCCACAGGATTCCTCATAGTCAGATTATTAATTTATTGCAGATTCTTTGGCAGCTTTGTGCTTTTGAACTATTCCCAGCAGGTGTGAGCTCTAACTGTTCATATTGGTTTAATAACAGCTTGTTAATGTCATTCAAAGAATTTATTTGATTGGTCTCAGTTCAGACTCAAATTTAGACTTCTGTAGCAATGCACAACGGTAGTTCACTGCAACCCCACTAGGAATGGTCAAAAGTATCCTAACCCGTTTGTTCATATATTTATATGTGTTGTTTTCATTTAAAGTTTTCAGAAGCAAATTTAAGGGTGTTTGGTGTGGGATCTTATCATATCTGTGCTGCATAGTTTCAACTTTCAAATGCTTGTAAGAAAGGGAAATTTGATTTTCCATCAGATACAACATGGTTGTGACAATGAAAATATATCAATGTTGGCATGTTAGAAGTATTTTTACTTTACCTGGCTGAATGTGATTAATACCCAATAAAACACAATATATATACATATTTCTATATCAACATGGATGCAGTAAGCTTGAAGCATGGAAACATGAGAACACATCCAAACATCTAAGAAGGTCTAAGAGGGTGAGGTAACCACAGAAACTGCATAGAAGTTTCAAATTGGCTCTTAGGTCTGAATACAAGTAAAGGGTATGATTTAATTGCTGTTATAAAGATGTGGTTACAGGATGACCAAGACTGGGAACTGAATATTCAAGGATATTTGTCATTAGGAAGGATAAGAACAAAGGCAAAGGAGGTCACTTCATGCTTTGAATAAGAGATGTGATCAATACATGAGGGAAAGAGGATCTTAGATTGAAGAATCAAGATCTAGAACCAGTTTGGATGGAGCTAAGAGATACCAAGGGGCAGAAATCATTGGTTGGAGATATTTGTAAGCCATTATCCGGTATTGGTGATATTGGGCATAATAAAAATCAGGATTTAAAGTTTTTGTGAAGATCTGTAGTCTGGGAACTGGTTGGATTCGTTGTTGGTCGGCTCACCAAGCTAATAGGTCTGTTGGCAGATATTTCATCCTCTTTCTAGATGACATCATCAGTACTGTGTTGCCTCCTGTGTCACCTAGAAAGGGGACAAAATATCTGCTTACAAGCCCACTAGCTTGGCAAACAGACTATCGATGAATTCAAAAAGTCAGGATATTGGAGTTGTGTGTAACATGAATAATAAAGTAATAGTTTAAATTTAGATATGGTAAGCCTAACTAGCATACTATGGAGGATGAATTCCTGGAGTATAGATGAGATGGGTTTCTGGAGCAGTATTAGGGATTGGACTAGTTGAGAATTGATGGACTGAAAGTGATATCCTTTATTCTGAAACTAATGTCTTAAATCTAGCAAAGGAAACTGAAGATTGACTGCACCTCTCCACCCTTCTTCTTGCAAGGATTCCAGTCCAATCTCCCAGTTTTTCCATCTCTGCCACATCTGTTCTGATGATGCCACCTTTCATTGGCCGCTTCCAACATGACCTTTTTTTTCCTCAACTGGTGACTCCCCTGCCAACACATCTCCCTGTCGCAGCCATGTCTTGTATGTGTCTTATTTATTTTGCTCTTTGTAGAGAGGACCTATTCGCTCTCTTTCACATCCTAATTTACACCTATTGCATGTTGCATCTCTTTTTGTCTTACACCACTATTAATAACTGCCACATTGTTTTTTTACACTGGAACTCTACACCATTTGTCCCCTTACTCCTTATCATTGTCAAAACAATATAAAAATAATTTTTCAAAAACGTTCAGTCCTGAAGAAGACTTTCTCTCTTCACAGATGTTGCCAGACATGCTGATTTTATCAAGAATTCTCTGTCTTAGATTGCCAAATCCTCAAAATTTTGCAATTAAACTATTAAGTATAAGACACAGGTTGGCTATGGTGGGCTGCGAAAATGCACAAAAAAGATTTGTCAGTAGACAAAGCAATGTATGGTCTTTAAAGAGCTATTTGATAGTTTTTAACAAATGTACATTCCTCAACCTCACAAAAAACCATGTTGGACTGTGGTGAACAAAGTCAGTAGTCGACACCAGGTCCAAACAGGTTTATTTGTAATCACAAGCTTTCGGAGCGCTGCTCTTTTGTCAAGTGAAGTGCAGTTCACCTGATGAAGAAGCAGCACTCTGAAAGCTTGCGATTTCAATTAAACCTGGTTGTCTATAACCTGACACAAAAAACCAACAGGAAATGTGAATCAGCTGTGGCTATCAAAGGGACAAGTTACTAAAAGCCAGGCTGTGGGTGCAGCTAGCAATTAGGAAACTAAGTAGTATATTTTCTGCACTGCAAAGAGATTTGATTATAGAGTAAAGATGTCTTGCTGCCACTAAATAGGGCCTTGGTGAGACCCCACATTGAACATTGTGTGTAGTTTTGCTCTAATTATCAATGGAAAGATACACTTGCCATGGAGGGAGTGCAACAAATATTCACCAGACTAATCCTGAGAAGGTGGTTCTATGAGGAGAAATTGAAGATTCTGTGTCTGTTTTGAGTTGAAAACTCAAGAATGAGGGAGAATTCACAAAATTTGAAATTACATGTTATGTGTAGGTCAGGTGTTTCTGCTGGCAGGTGAGTTGAGAACTAAAGGACGTAGTCTCAAAATAAGAAGTAGGCTACTTAAGACTGGAATTAGGAGGAATTTCTTAATTGAGAGTATGTGAATCTTTGGAATTCTTTAACCCAGAGGGTTTTGGAACTCTGTCATTGAGCATGTTCAAGGCAGAAGTCAGTAAAGTTTTAATGACGACAAAAGGTAGGGGGATAAGGGATATGGATTTGAGAGCGAGGCAATGGCCTGGTGATATTATCACTAAACTATTAGTTGAGAAACATAGCTGTTCTATTGAATACCGTTACAGCAGATGGCAGAATTTGAATTCATTAAAATTGTCTGGAATTAAGAATATCATGGATAACGACCATGAAACTGTTGCTGATTGACAGAAAATGCATCTGGTCAGTAATATCCTTTCGAGAAGGAAACTGCCATCCTTACCTGATCTGGCCTACATGTGACTCCAGAGCCGCAGCAATGTGGTTCACTCTTAACTGCTATCCAAAATAGCTGAGCAAGCCACTCAGTTGTAACAGTCATGATGGAGTCTCAAAGTAATGAAATTGGATGGACCACCTGATATCGACCTAGGCTTCGGAACAGCCCTGTCACCCCTGCAAAGTCCTCCTTACTAACATCTGGAGGCTGGTGCCAGCATTGGAGAGCTGGCTAACAGACTGGTCAAGCAACAGCCTGATACAATCAGATTCAGGGAATCATACCTTCGACACAATGTCCCAGACACGACTGTCACCATCCCTGAATATGTCCTGTCCCACTGGCAGGACAGACACAGCAGAGGTGGAAGCGCCTTGTTATACAGTTGGGAAGGAGTTGTCCTGGGAGTCCTCAACATTGACTCCAGACACCATGAATTCTTATCACTTGATTAAGTGGCATATCTCTACTCAAAAGCAATAGCGTAGACAATGATATCATTTTGTTGTTGCCACATGTACCTAAGTATAGTGACAAGTTTCATTTTGCAAGCAACATAGGCAGATCATAGCATACAAGGTCATACAGAACATAGGGTGTTTAACGATTGTAAGAAATGTGAGAATAAGTTATGCTATTGAGAGCTCGCAAAGAGTCGCCTGTTGTTTGCACCATCTTGAATATTGTTTAGATACACTGGAGGAGGAGGCTCCACCAATATCCCCATTCTCAATGATGAAAAAGCCTAGCATATCAGCGCAAACGATAAGGCTGAAAAATTCACAACAATCTTCACCAAGAAATGCTAATGGAAGAACCATCGTGGCCTCCTCTGATGGTCCATAGTATCACAGGTGCCAGTGTTCAGCCAATTTGATTTACTCCATGTGATATCAGGAAAGAATTGGAGGTACTGGATATATCAAAGGCTATGGATCCTGACTACATTCTGGCAATAGTACTGAAGTCTAATGTTCTAGAACTTGCCGCTCCTTTAGCCAAGCTGTTCCAGTGCAGTTACAACACTGGCATCTACCTGACAATGTGAAAAACTGCTTGCTTATGTCCTATACACAAAAAGCAGGACAAATCCAACTCGGCCAATTATCAATCAGCCTACTTTTGATAATCAGTAAAGTTGATTGAAGGACACGTCAGTATTGCTATCAAGCACCATCCACTCAGCAATAATCTGCTCACTAATGCCCAGTTTGAGTTATGCCTGAGTCACACAGCTCCTGACCTCATTACAGCCTTATTTCAAACATGGACAAAACAGCTGAATTCCAGAGGTGGGGTAAAAGTGATAGCCCTTGATATCAAGGCTGCATTTGATCGAGTGTGGCATCAAGAACCCCAAGCAAAACTGATGTTAATGGATATTGGGGACAAAATCACAACTGGTTAGAGTCATACCTGGCACACAAGAAGATAGTTGTGTTTGTTAGATGTCAGTCATCTTAGCTCCAGGACATCTCTGCAGGGGTTTCTCAGGGACGTGTCCTAGGTCCAACCAGCTTGAGCTGCGTTATCAATGACATTCCCTCCACCATAAGGTCACAAGTCAGGATGTTCATTGATGTTTGCAGAATATGCAGCATCATTCATAACTCCTCAGATACTGAAGCAGTACCGGAACAATATCCAGACTTGGGCTGACATGTGGCAACTGTCATATATGCCACACAAATGCCAGACATTATCTATCTCCAGTAAAAGACAATCTAGCCACTGCACCTTTACCAACATTGAGTCCTCCACTATTAACACTATGTGGGTTACCGTTGATCAGAAACTCAACTGGACTTGCCACATAAACACAGTGTCTACAATTGCAGGTCAGAGACTGGGAATATTGCAATGATTAACTGACATCATGATTTCCCAAAGCTGTCCATCATATACAAGGCATAAGCCAGGAATGTGATGGAATACTCCCTAGTTGCAAGATAAATACAGCTTCAACAATACTAAAGAAGCTTGACGCCATTGAAGGTAAAAAGCCCACTTGATTGCACCACATCCACAAGCAGCCAATTCCTCCTCCACCAACATTCAGTAGCAGCAGTGTGTACTATCTACAAGGTGCACTGCTGAAATTCATCAAAGGTCCTTAGATAGCATCTTCCATTCTCACGACCACATCCATCTCGAAAACAAGGGTAGCAGATACATAGGAATACCATCACCAACAAGCCACTCACCATCCTGACTTGGAAATATATCGTTCTTCCTTCCATATCGCTGGATCAAAATCCTTAAATTCTTTCCCTAAGAGCCTTGTGAGTCTACCTATAGCACATGGACTGAGCAGATCACCATCAACTTCCCAAGGGCAATAAGGGACTGGCAATAAATGCTGGCATGCAGGCAATGCCCGCATCTCTTGAGAGAATTAAAAATAATGGGAAGGTGGAATTGAGTTAAGTCATCAATTATATATAGAACATAGAACAATACAGCGTAGAACAGGCCCTTTGGCCCTCTATGTCATGCCAACCTGTGAACTATTCTAAGCTCATCCCCCTACACTATCCCATCATCATCCATGTGCTTATCCAAGGATTGTTTAAATCTCCCTAATGTGGTTGAATTAACTATATTGGCAGGCAGGGCATTCCATGCCCTTACCACTCTCTGAGTAAAGAATCTGCCTCTGACATCTATCTCAAATTATCACCCCTCAATTTGTAGTTATGCCCCCTCGTGATCAGTTTGAATGCAGAACAGGATAAACAGGTGGAATGGCCTACTCCTTTTCCTATGTCCGTGTTATCTTGTTCTGTGTTGTAAGGGCAAAGGGTGTTTATAGGTATGTCTTGAAATCAGTGTAGAGGTAAGTTATGTCATTTTGTTTTCCTTTTAAGCAGTAACATTGACTACATTGACTGCTCGATAGTTCTTGCGTATACACTGATAAAAATTCTTTTAGCTTATATATCCTACCCAGTGGCTCTTCAGTTTCAAAGCACATTTACACGCTTGTGTCTGCTTAATTCCAGACATTTTGAATTACTCACTGAGTAATCTGCAAAGCCTGTTCATTGATGTTCAATTCAGAGAAATTTTTGACATGACTCACCTTTTTAATTATTTGTGGTGGAGAATATTGAAATAGGGAAGAATTACTGTCTAAGTGTGGCAATGCATTGGCAAATTAGTTTGCTGCTGGTAATTAAATGTGCCAAGCAACAACAAAATAATCCTCCAACAGCAGTTGAAAGTTGGATTTTGATATTTACTGAAATAGTGGCAAGATTTAGCATTGACAAGGATGTTGCATCTAAACATAATTCAGTGTCCAGAGCCACCATTCATTTTGACTGATGACAGTGCATATCGAAATGTACACAAATGAAGTTCTTGTAATGTGCAAGTTTCTGTACATTTAAGCAAGTGAGCTATTTGAAAATGTTCGTTTTTATTTTCTTCTCATGCAAATTTATTTAATGTTTATTAATTCAGCTCATTCAGAAATGCGGCATTTACAACTTTGTTACTACATAAATCATGCTTTTCTCCAAATCATAAAGATCTGATGAAACAAAGAATCTATTCTAATTGAATATAATTCAGCCTTATTTTGGCAATGTTGGGCTTTAATGCTCTCTTGTATTTCTGTATTGCACAAATTCTGACAGTCTAATATACTGGTACCTGGCTATAAATGCAGAGGTGTCAGCCTTGGTTCACTGGGGAGTATGCTAGCCTTTGAACAAAGAGATTGTGACTTCAAAAACCAAATTCGTGAAACTTGAACATATAATCTAAGACAGTTTTGTGGAACAGATAAACTATCAGAGGTGCTGCCTTTCAGATACAATATTAAACCAAGTTTTCTCAGGATGAAAATGATCTTGGATACTATTTGTAGAAAAAATAGGATTGTTCTCCTCAATGTCTTGTTCAATATTTATCTCAATATACATCCTTAAAATAGTTTATCTCGTTGTTCCATAAATTAATTTCGAGAATCTTGCTTTGTAACAATTTTCATGCTGAGTTTCATGAATCCAAATGCTTCAATTTAATTGACTGCAAGAGTGCTTTGCAATGTCCTGAGGTTGTAAAATGCATTGCTTACCCGTGCATGCAACTATAAATGCACCCATTACATACTATAACCACTGGTTTGCTCTCAGATGCATGGACTAGATGCATGATTTGTAACAGTACCGTCTAAAATAATCAGCACATAATAGTTACTTGTTCATTTCCTGTATTCTGTATGATTCAAAGACTGTTCCTCATTTGGTAAGGCTGCTTGATAATTATTACTTGTATGCATATATGTGGAGAAACCATGCAGTTTAATAGTTAGATTTCAGAGAAAATTTCAAATTTCAGATAAATTTATATGCAGTACATCAGATAGACACAAAGTAACCCTATAATCCCATTCTTTAGGTACTGAAGAGGCTGCAAAATAAGAAATCAGATGATATTGGCAGGATAGCATCACTAATAGGATTCAGAACTGTTTTATTGACAAGACAGTGCTGTTAATATGACCTACTGTATTAAATTGACAGGAGAAATCTGGCAATAGAATCCTGTCTGTATTTGTAATTGACAGGGAAACCCTTTCAATAGGGTCTTAATGTGCTTTTTATTGACAGTGAACCTATTGCTAAGGACATATTTTTACTGAATGATGTAAATACGTTGCTGTAATATAGCCAAGCTAGCAGCGCTGTTACTGGTGCTGTTGGATTAAGCAATAAATGAATGAACTGACACGTATGAAAGATCACATAAATGTTTATTAAAGAATAATAATAATTGTCAACAACAGCTCCATATTCCAAAATAATTGGACATATTCCACATTTTGCAAAATAGATGAAAACAAACCAGTGACCTTCCAACACTGGGGGTATTTCTTAACGACTGTTTATATTTTTTAGATTTTTATATGTTCGAAATCTTATTGTGTGAAATTCATTTAGCTTGCCTAGTCTTGGAGCATCTTAACAGTGTTAGGCACAAAGCAAGAAGAAAACAGTGAATTCTCAAACAAAAGCAGAAATTACTGGAGAAACATTTCCGGTTCAGAGACTCTTCTTCAGAACAAGTTCACTGGACTCGAAGCGTTAAATCTATTTTCTGACCACACAACCATCCTTTGCTATGTGAATTTTGGGCGGTGGCAGTTACATGGGTGGCACAGTGGCTCAGTGGTTAACACTGCTGCCTCACAGCACCAGGAACCCAGGTTTGATTCCAGCCTCAGGCGACTGTCTGTGTGGAGTTTGCACATTCTCCCTGTGTCTGTGTGGGTTTCTTCCCACAGTCCAAAGATGTGCAGGTCAGGTGAATTGGCGATGCTAAATTGCCCAGTGATAGGTGCATTAGTAGGTGAATGCATCTGGATGGGTTACTCTTCCGAGGGTCGGTGTGGACTTGTTGGGCCTGTTTCCGCACTGCAGGGAATCTAAACATGCTGTCAGACCCATGGAATTTCTGTTTTTATTTCAGGTCTTCAGCATCTGTAGTTGTTTGTCTGATTTCAGTGGTGAGTCTTCAATGGACTGTAGTCATTTAAACAAATCCAGCTTCTTCCCCAAATGTGAGTTCACACTTACGATATGGGATAAGGTGATATCTGTAACGAGTCTATCCCAATTTAAGTTCCTGACAGATTTGATGAATTTGTGTGGTAGTAGTCTTGATTATTCCATGGCTTTTAATAGATTTTTTTTAAAGCTTTGATTGGAATTGCAAATAATTCTGATTTCAGGACCCTTATTTGGAAACCCTTTTGCCAAAATTGCTTTGGCTTTATCTACAGAAAAAAGGATAACAAATAAGCAAGCGAGAAGATGGATCGATAACATTTGTTTCAAATTGGGTGGTTCATGTGCTGTATTGAGGTTTCTATTGCAGAACTCTCAAAAAGAAAGCTGAATCATTGAAGTGGAGAGTTTTATGGCTATGTTCGTAGCTAGCATCACTGCATACAGATACAAAAGCTGTTCTTTCAGCTTCATGTTTTTTTTATTTTACACCTCCAAAATTCCTTGGGGTGTTTTCAGTGTTAAAAGTGGTATATTTATGTTTTTGCTGTTTATGCTTTATGTTTTCATATTGGCTGGGAAATAACTCCACAGAGACCGGCATTCCCATCTCTAACTCGCCTCTTATTTACATTTGAATAGTAATTGACAATGGTCCGGATTGCTCAGACCCAGCACTCAGAGTGAACAGAACCTCTGACACTTTTGTTTATATCTGTCAGCCAGGGTGCCCTGATTAACAGTTCCAATCCATCACTACAGTATGAGTCTCCCTTATTTCTGTTACATAATTTGTGTCCAGACAGTTTGCCCTTTCTTTGAACTGAAATTAAGTGAATGAAGACATGTTACGTAGTGGTATTAAGTAACTCTTTAAGACTTACACATGAATGGGAGGCGAACAGAGGGATAGAAACCACATATGGGCAATAAGTAGCAGCTCTAAATAAGGACGAGGAATCAATGCAGGCTTGGTATGCTGAAGGGCTTGTTCCTGTACTGTAATGTTCTTTGTTTTTACTTGAAGAGGCTTCTGAGCTGAAACCTTACACAGGCAGAAAAATAGGAGTTAACATGACGTCATGGGTGCAATCTTGTGTATAGGTGGAATAAACCTCCATATTTGTTTTGGGAATAGATATAGCTTGTTGCACATTTTTTTGGTCTTTTTCACTTCTTCCTATAAGTGGGATATTTTGAATTGCAAACAGAATTGCGACCAGGCTCATTAAGGCTACATTTAGACCAGGACACATTTCCATATCACAAACAGATAATATGGAATACTAGTATGATACAAATTATTTCTGGAGTAGCATTAGGATAAACAAAACTTGCAATATTAGGTGTGGTAGGTTTATGATATCTGCCAGGGTCATCTTATCTGTTGTGCCTAGCATCATAGGAACACCAGGAATTGGATGAAGCCATTAACTTCATTCAGCAAAAAACCAAAAGAATGGTACAGAGAACACCAAACGGAGAATTCACCACAAGGGTATACAGGAAAGCCACACACACAGA
>NC_057715.1:3255317-3278375 GCF_004010195.1 Chiloscyllium plagiosum | reverse complement strand
CTAGCAACATGAATTCGACTGGGACAACACTACTATCATAGGGCAAGCCAGACAGAGAACAGCCAGGGAATTCCTAGAGGCATGGCATTCATCCACAAACTCCATCAACAAACACATCGACCTGGACCCAATATACCGGCCATTACAGCGGACAGCTGAAACTAACAACCGGAAGCGGCAGGGACAGACCACTATAAACACCAGAGGAAACATCAAAGAAGCGCTTCGCAGGAGGCTCCCAAGCACTGATGATGTCGCCTAGCCAGGGGACGAAACGTTTGCAACAAAAACTTCCAGCTTGGCGAACAGAACCACAGCAACGAGCACCCGAGCTGCAAATCTTCGCACAAACTTTAAACCAAAAGAATGGCAGATGTTAAAATCTGAACCAAAAACAGAAATTGCTGGAAGATCTCAGCAGGTCTGGTTGCATTTGTAAAGAGAAATCAGAATTAATATTTCAGGTCCAGTGATCCTTCTTCAGAACTGATGGTAGCTAGGAAAATAATGTATTTAATGTAGAATATAGAGTAGGAGGAGGAGTAAGTGACAGGTGGAGATAGAGCCCAAAGAGAGAGAAAAACAGTTGGACAAACAAAGCAGTGGGGGATTGTCAGCCTGGGAGAATGAAT
The DNA here is from genome assembly GCF_004010195.1 of Chiloscyllium plagiosum. Lineage (NCBI taxonomy): Eukaryota > Metazoa > Chordata > Chondrichthyes > Orectolobiformes > Hemiscylliidae > Chiloscyllium > Chiloscyllium plagiosum. Next base: position 3,277,743 of record NC_057715.1, on the reverse strand, counting down.
ACAGTAGTTGCAAATGGGAATTGTTAGTTGCTGACAATGAGTTGTGTATGGTAGCAGCCCATGTGTTGGCAAGGCCTGGTGTGTGTACGAGGGGGAAAGCTTGGGCAAAAGTGCTCAAGCCCTCAAATTGCTGAACTCAATATTAAGTCCAGGAGACTGCAGAATTCTGAAGCAGAGAATGAAGTGTTGTTCTTCCAGCTGAGGTTCACTGGAACATTGCAACAAGCCTGAGGCAGAGATGTTGGCCAGGAAACAGGTGTGTTGAAGTGGTAAGGTTCTTCCCTGGCCAACATCTTTCTCTCAGGCTTGCTGCAGTGCTCCAGCAAAGCTCAATGCAAGTTGGAAGAATAACGTCTCATTTTTCACTTGGGATTGCTGGAGTCTTCTGGACTTAATATCGAGTTCAACAATTGTAAAACTTGAACACTTTTCCGCATGCTTTCCCCTAGCCCCATACACCTGGCTCTGGCAAAACATGGGCTGCTACCACACACGACCCATTGTTAGCTACTAATAGTTCCCATTAGCATCCATTCATTATCCCAGGCTGGCACTCCTCCACTGCTTTGTTTGTCCAATTGTTTTTCTCTGTCTTTGGGATCTATCGCCACCTTTCTTTTACTTCTCCACATTCCCTCTATCCTAATTTCTATGGAAGAACCATCCTTTTCCTAGCTATCATCAGTTCTGAAGAAGGGTCACTGGACCCAAAACGTTAATTCTGATTTCTGTCCACAGATGTTACAGACCTGCTGAGATTTTTCCAGCACTTCCCATTCAACTCATTGCCTGATGACCATTCAATTAGATTATGGCTGCTCTACACAACACCTGCATCATGGATCAAATATTTTGTTTTTCTTAGAGCTCATTTAAGATTTCTCAAATAAGACTTTTTGATTTTGGGTACTTTTCCTGTCTCATTAACCCACTCATAAGGTGATGTAGTCATTTAGTCCTGGGTTTTTGACAGGATGGGGAGCATTCCTATTGCCAGAAGAAGACAGGAAACCTGAGTCCCTCTTCTGAGCTCGGTATCTCACATTTCATGGAGGTAGGAGTGGGGAGAGTCGTAGTTCATGCATGAACAGTTCCTGAAAGCAGTGACCATTTAAATAGTCAATGGCCTCCATGGAAATTTGGGTTTTGGAGTCCCTGGAATGTAGAACTTGGGGTGGCTAGGATGTAAAGACTAGAGTAGATCTGTTCTCAGTGAATTTTTCTGGATAGGCAAGGTGCCTTTTTGACGTGATAAGATATTCATTTGGGTCTGGTCATAGGAGACTACTGATGGAGGCGGGCTGTCCTATGATAAAGGTAAGGAACCATTTGGGAATGTGAAAATTTGCATGCTTTTGCGTAAAAAATGCATAAACACGTTTACTTTAATGTTCCTGTGATGTGGGCATTGTTGGTTATACCAGTCTTCATTCCCCTTCCAAATTGCCTTTGAGCAAAAAGGTAGTGGTGAGCTACCTTCTCAAACCACTGCAGTCCTTCGGAGTTTCACAGTGCTGGGAGGAAGGAAATTCCAGGATTAGACTCCGTGACTGTGTTTACGATGTTGTCGTACTTGGAGGAGAATTTGCAGGCAGTGGTGTTCTACACATCTGATCATCTTGTCTTTCTGGGTAGTAGTGGTTGCAGGCTTAGAAAGTGCTGTTATTGGAGCTTTGTTGAGTTATTATAATGCATCTTGTAGCTGGTTCACACTGCTGACACTGTGCTTTGGGTGAAGAGAGCGACTCATTGTAGGATTCATGATGCATGACTTATTTCCTAGTCAAGGCATACCTGTCAAGTAAACATTTTGATTAACAGCCAACTGCTTACAGATAGAAATGTTTCTCTTCCAATGAGATTAGCTGAAGGAATTTCAATGTGTTGAATTTTTTTGTTTCTCATGAATGACAGTATCAATAGATAGATTGCTTTTTCCCAGCATGCATCCTGAGATATGGCCATGTTGATAATACATGAGTTGACATTGGTCAAGAAGTGCAAAGGGTGGTGAGTGTGTGATGAGCTAGAACTGGGTTAGCACAGGATCTATGGAAATTGTGGGCCTTTAAGTCTATGGGAGATGTTTATCTGTGATAAGGTAATGACAGGGATGTAGCTTGACATGTGAGGTATAGGTGCAGGGGGACAGTTTGGCATAGAGGTGGGGGCCATCACTTCAGCAGCCTGGCAGCCTTCTCCAATCTTCCCAGACTCGAATCCCAAGCCAGTCAGCTCCCAGACTGGAAATGAGAAGTAGCTGCTGCCACGTTTGCATTTGTGGAATTTGTATTTTCCCACCTCAGTGCATCCAACTTGAGAATGAAAATCTTAGTTAAGAACACGAAGAGTCAAGAAAGGATAATTGTTAATTGATGGGGGATGTGGGCTCATCCAGAAATAGAATTAGAAACATTCGCTGACATCCCCAAGAATCATCACCACTCCATTAAATTGAAAGGCACAACACAAGGAAAGTATTAATTTCCTCGACACTATAAAATTTGAATTGGCATGGTATAACAGGCATGAGTTAAAAATAATTTTTTTTTAATACAAACATAACTGACATATTTCTTTATACACAAAGCCATCACCCTAAGCAAGGTTTCTGTGAACTAGTGGGGTCACAGCTAAATGGTTGTTAATTTGTCTCTAACACAGACCACTGCTCCTTGAGTAATTCACAGTATGTGACATTCCCGAAGAGGTGATAACATATAGGGGCAAGTCTTTATGAAAGCAAACTGTTCAATATTAAAGAAAACAGTTGACCCGTGATTATAATAGCATTCTCTCATTTAGTATCTCCTGATTCTTATAGCTTTAATCTAGAGATGACCACATTAATTCATTAGGAATTATTTGCATCAGTTTTCCTGTTCCCAGTTAGCTGAGTATTTCTTTTTTGAAAAACTTAAAATCAGTTCCCTTTTATAGCTGTTCTCTCCCCACCTTTTGAGGACTGAGTCCACCATTTGTGGAGCTTCCTGTTTGCTGCTACTTTCCTCTTGTCTCTCTCTCTCTTCCCCTTCCAGCTCCTCAGCCTTCCCTGCCAGCAACTCGTCATCCATTCGTAGCCCCTCTCCTCCCACTTTGCTAACTCTCCCCACTCCTTACAGCCCTTCTCCCCACTTTAGGTCCTCACTCCTCCTTTCCAGTTGTTCCTCCCTACCCCAATTTGCAGCTTGTTCTTTATCTCTCCCTTGAGCTTGGCTGTTCTCTCTTTACAGTGCCTTAGGCTGTGCTGCTGGGCCCCAGGCTCCCTCTACAGACCCTTGATCTTCCCAGGCACTCATCCTCACTCCCCAACTTTGGCTTTTGGCCTCACTCCCGGACCTCTCTCTCCCTGATCAGACTAACATTCCTGACCATTCTCACTGGCCATAATCTCTGGCAGCAGTAATCTTTGCTCTTTGGCCTCATTGACTTTGCCCACGGGCCTTGCTCCCCTTCCTGACAGTCTTGCTACCTGTTCCCTCCCAGTTTTCCACAGCTTTCCTGACTTCTGCCACTCTCTCTGCTTTCCAATTACAGACCAGTTCTTGCCTGCATTTACTGATGTGAGGTTGGTGTTGAGGTTTTCACTGTTCCTTTTTATCCTGTTCATGGGCCAACCTTTCAGTGGTCACTCCCGCCACCATCACACCCCCCCCCCCCCCCCAATGAGTGGGATTTCCCATACAATTTGGGGATTCTGAAGATGGATCCACTCACTTCCTCTGCACGGTTTCATGCTAAGCTCCCATTTACCTGCCTTTGCTCCATATCCTATGACATGCATTTTAATCAAAACCTATACCTATCTTGGTGTTAAAAGCACCAATGTTCCCAGGATTAACAGGATTTTATAGTGAGTTAAGTTCCAGACTTTACTTTGGAGATGTTTGGAGAAGGAGGGAGAGACAGAGGGGATTCATTAGATGTTTAATTTTACACAAAGAACCACAAATGTTATAGCTGATCACCTCCAATCTCTTGGCTTGTCAGTGAGTTTCATTATGGTAACAAGAGATCCTGTTATGTATAAAGTCTGAGATAACTGGAAGGATGGTTATTTCCTATGTCATAATGCTGTTTTACATCATCCTATCATAAGAAACTCATAGCATGAGGATTTGATACCTGAGTTTGATGTCCAGCTAGTGTTAGATTATTCTCTTTCTTTTTGATGGATTTCAGGCAACATTAGTCAATATTCAGTGTGACCTTCTCAGGTAGAGCATGACTCGTGGCATTGCCAAAATCCACTGCAAATGCAATGTCAGCATTCATTTCAAGAAGGCTTGCATGCAAGAGCAAAGATGTTCTGCTTAAGCTACATAAGGCCTAGGTCAGGCTGCATTTGGAATGTTGTGAGCAATTTTGGGCCTTGTATCTGTGGAAGGATATCTTGGCCTTTGGAGTGGTTCCAGAGGAGGTTTACAAGAATGACTCCAGGGATGAAGGACTTGTCATATGAGGAGTGGTTGAGGACTCTGGGTCTGCACTCAATGGAGTCTGCAGGTAGTGAAACTTACAGAATACTAGGAGGCCTGGATACAATGGATGTGGAGAAGATGTTTTATTAGTAGGAGAGACTAAGATCTGAGGGTACAGTCTCAGCGTGAAGGGCCAAGAGATGAGGGAGCAATTTCTTCACCCAGAGGGTCGTTAATCTGTGCAACTCATTGCCACAGATACAAAGTCATTGAGTGTATTTAAGACTAAGATAGATAAGTTCTTGGTTGGGAAGCGAATCAAGGGTTATGGGGTGAAGGCTGGGGAATGGGGTTGTGAAACATATCAGCCATGATGGGGCAAATGGCCTAATTCTGCTCTTATGTCTTTGGTCTTCTGAATTCAAATACCCCAAGACTCACCAGGCTGGTGGTGCACTGTGAGCTAATGAACACTGCACCTGATGCCTTTTTTTTTGTGCAGCTTCTATTCTGGGAAGTTTGCCCAGAGAGCAACCTTCATAAGTAGAAAGTAAATGACTACAGGTGGGATTTCCCTCATTCAGATCTAAGTCCAAAAGCTGGAATGTTTGGTGGAGAATAACCCAGGGCCTACCTTGTTTGGAAACCCCTTCTGGGACCAGATGCCAGTTCTACAGCTGATTGGCACCCACTGGGCTTTCTTGTGGCGAGATGAAAGACCATGCTCTGACCTCCTAGAACTGCCGGCCAATCAGAAGTCTGCATCTCCAAAACTCGCCAGCAGTTTTCCATTGCCTGCTACCCAGATAATTGATCAATGGTGAGAAAGGCACATATTGTTAGTTACTGGGGTCTGTGTTCAGGTCTTAATTATTTACATCATTTGTCAATAACTTGCGTTCTGACAAAACCAGAGAGAGTAGGTTTGCAGGGGTGGCTCTCAGATGTCTACCCACCTCCCATTTTTCTAGGTCAAGTACCTCAGTCTTGCACAACTTAATGCAGATCCCCATCCTGCCACCTCCATCCCAAACTGACAACCTGCCCATCCTGGTTTCACGAGGCAATTAGGCCAAATCGTTCTTGTTCTGCCTGGAGTGGAAACTCCGGCAGATTGAGGCCTTTACATAGTTGTTAATTAACAATTTAAAGGCCTTAATTGGTGGGTAATAAAGGTTAACAATGGGTCTTCCAGCCTAGAATTTAATTTCTCGGGTGGTGGGAAGGGGGTGGACATCTCCCAGTGCCAACTATTTGGCCTGCATGTCATCTTCCCTGCCACCTTGAGAGGAGGAAATCCCTTTCCCATGTGCCAAATGAAACAAATAAAACTAAGAGCTGCAGATTATGGAAATCTGAAATTGCTGGGGAAACCCAGCAGGTCTGGCAGCATCTGTGGAGAGGGAAAGCAGAGCAAGCGTTTTGGGTCAAGTGACATCTTCATCAGATAACCCAAAGCATCAACTCTGCTTTCTCTCCACAGGTGTTATCAGACCTGCTGAGTTTCTCCAGCAATTTCAGTTTCTTTGTGTGTCAAATGAAATGTATTGATTTATGTTGTTTCTGTAGAAATAATAAGATTTACATATGGTCCAGCAATAAAAGTTAACAACAAGGGTTTGTAACAGGGACTGAAATTTTATTTTGTGTGGACACACCTTACTTCAACTTTTAGTAGTCAAATTCAGCAATGCCAAATTGGATCCAGCTTCTGTGGTTGTTACACACCAAAAATCCAAATCGTGCTTATCGTTTCTGTTTATTACTCTGTACATCTTTCTTGAACTAAAGACAAAGCCACATGTCACAGAATAGTATGAACAATGTCTCAGCACTGTAGAATATAACAAATACAATGACTGTTTGAGAAATCTAATTATATTTCACTTACAAAATTTATATCTTTATATTTTCTTTGAAAATGTGCCTTAGAATGTTCAACAGGAGAATAAAGCGACCAACATCTGTCACTATCTAAAACAATTGAAGTGTCAGTTCATTAGTCATGTTTGTTTCAGTATTTTACGCTTACGTAAGATCAAAAACTTCCTCATTGTTTCTACTCAGTGGTGGCAGGAATTTTGCATGGTTACATAGCTTCTTGCAATTCTGCTCAACAGTTCTTTTGCACTTTAGAAATTGAGGAGATTTTTACACTTCTTTATCAAAACATTTGATTACTCTGAAAGTTCTGGGGTGAGTTTAACCTCATCTCAGCATTGTCTACTTCAGTCATATACTATTTGCTGTGTGATATACAAAGTAATTTATCCAATTATTTTCGATACCCTGAAATAATTCAAAGAAACACAAGCACATTAACCAGCTCTCGATCAAAGAAAATTAAACACAATCTGTCAGAGAAGAAAGCTGTCACTGCAATTCTATGAATTGTGTTATGCAATATTGAAGATATTTCCAAATTGTAAAGTGATAAAAATAATAATGAATTGAAAATCCCACCCAGAATCGCTTGATGATAATGGAAAGCCAGCGTTTTCCTTATTTTCAGCCACACTCAAATTCAAAATTAGCAGAATAAAGACTTATTTTATATTCCATTGTTGCACCAAACCAGCAAAATTCTTGCCCTGTGGTAATCTGTTTGTTTAGCATACGCAATTATAGAGGTTTTTTTAAAGGAATTATACTGGACAAATCTAAAGATAAAAATTAATATTTGAATTATTAATCATCATCCTCTTGGAAATTTTGTTTCACTCTAGGAGATTTTAATGCATACCAATAATCTTAAATTTCTTCATCTATTCTTCACAGACAGACAATTTTCCCACAGAGCCCAATTACATGGGCAGCAGGCAGCAGTTTGTTCAAAGGTAAGTGCTGTTAAATGTCTTGCTCAGGAATTGCATTTGCATTCCTGTCTGCATTGCTCAGTCAGACCAAATTACTGAAAATTGATGTGGTGATGAACAATGCTGTCTTTTGTTACAGTAGTTCCACGTTCAAAGATCCAGAGAGGGTTAGTTTGAGGGACAGCGGACATGGAGACAGTGACCAAGCCGACAGCGATCAGGATACTAATAAAGGTTCCTGCTGTGACATGTCTGCCAAGGATGCACTCAAGATAAAATCTACAACAACCAAACCCCCAGTCCCTGAACAAGGTTAGTTAAAGCTGTAATGACTCAAGAACAAAAAACTCCAGGCACACAAAACATTTTTGAAGAGAAAATTTGATGTTTCATTCCCTATTTTAAAAATGTGGCAGAGATGGATTACTTTTATTGTCGGAACTGGAGAAAGGGTCCATTGAAAATAGTAATGCTGACCAGTGATTTTCTTTATCATCCCTTCATCAAAAAAACACTCATTTTGTTGCATTGAAATGTGTTTTAAATTTATAAAGTAAAGACACTGGCAGGTGGATTCAGCACATTTGCACTTCGATCTCAGCAAAGCTGGGGATTCAGACGCAGTAATAATTCAAAGGTGCACTTTCACAGGGACAGAAATCCTGCCAGACATGGTGCACACTATCTTTCTCCACAGGGATGTAATTTAGTAAAATCTACCCTTTCTCACATTGAATTGGGGATTTTAAATAAAAAGAGCACTTTGAAGATTTAAAATCCAGCACAGGGGTTCTCATTCCTAGCTTCAGTTCGCCCACATTCCTTTCAGGAGGAGCCAGCCACAAGAGCTGGAGGGAGGATGACACTAAAATTGGTGGATTTGCAGATAGTGATGAGGATTGTCAAAAGGATACAGCAGGATGTAGATAGATTGCAGACTTGGGCAGAGAAATGGCAGGTGAAGTTTAATCTAGACAAATGTGAGGTGGTGCATTTTGGAAGATCAAATTCAGGTGCGAATTGTACAATAAATGGTAGAACCCGGAGCATTGATATGTCCATAGCTCCCTGAAAGTGGAAACATAGGTGGATAAGGTAGTCAAGAAGGCATACAGCACACTTGCCTTCATTGGCTAGGGCATTGAATATTAAAGTTGGCAAGTTATGTTATAGAGGTATAAAACTTTGGTTAAGCAACATTTACAATATTGCATGCAATTCTGTTCGCCACAGTACCAGAAGGATCTGGATACTTTGGACAGGGTTCAGAGAAGGTTTAAGGAGAAAGTGAGGTCTGCAGATGCTGGAGATCAGAGCTGAAAATGTGTTGCTGGAAAAGCGCAGCAGGTCAGGCAGCATCCAGGGAACAGGAGAATCGACGTTTCGGGCATAAGCCCTTCTTTAGGAATGTGGAAAGTGTGTCCAGCAGGCTTGGGGTAGGGGCGGAGAGGTCAGGAAGAAGATTGCAGGTTAGGAAGGCTGTGCTGAGTTCGGAGAAGGTTTACCAGAATGTTGCCTAGAGGGTTTTAGTTCTAAGAAGAGGTTGGATAAGTTCAAATTATTTTTGTTGGAAAGTCAGAGGCTGGGGGGAAATGTGTTAGAGGTCTACAAACTTATGAGAGGCATAGATACGGTGAATAGGCAGTATCATTTTCCTGGAGTGGACAGGTCAACTACAAGAGGGCACACGTTCAAGGTGAGAGGGCAAACGTTTCGGGGAGAAGTGTGGGGAAAATTTTTCTCACAGATGGTGATGGGTGCCTGAAACACACTGCCAGTGGAGGTGTTGGAATAAGGCACATTAACAACATTGAAGGCATACATTGATAGACACACGTAAGGGAGGCGAGCAGAAGGATAGAACCCCCAAGGGCAAAATGTAGCAGGTCCAAATAAAAAATAAGAATCAGCGTAGGCTTGGTGGTCTGAAGAACTTGTATTCTGATGAAGGGCTTTTGCCCGAAACGTCAATTTTCCTGCTCCTCGGATGCTGCCTCAACTGCTGTGCTTTTCCAGCACCACTCTAATCTAAACTCCGGTTTCCAGCATCTGCAGTCATTGTTTTTACAGGGCTGAAGAACTTGTATAGTTTGAGGAGGTGACCAAGCATGTGGATGAGGGTAGAGCAGTGGATGTAGTATACATGGATTTTAGTAAGGCATTTGATAAGGTTCCCCATGGTAGGCTTATGCGGAAAGTCAGGAGGCATGGGATAGAGGGAAATTTGGCCAATTGGATAGAAAACTGGCTAACCGGTCGAAGTCAGAGAGTGGTGGTAGGTGGCAAATATTCAGCCTGGAGCCCAGTTACAAGTGGAGTTCCGCAGGGATCAGTTCTGGGTCCTCTGCTGTTTGTAATTTTTATTAATGACTTGGAGTTGTGGATAGTGAGGAGGGCTGTTGTCGGCTGCAAAGAGACTTAGATATGATGCAGAGCTGGGCTAAGGAGTGGCAGATGGAGTTCAACCCTGCCAAGTGTGAGGTTGTCCATTTTGGAAAGACAAATAAGAATGTGGAATACAGGGTTAACGGTAGGGTTCTTAGTGAGGTGGAGGAACAGAGGGATCTTGAGGTCTATGTTCATAGATCTTTGAAAGTTGCCACTCAGGTGGATAGAGATTGTAAGAAGGCCTATGGTGTATTAGCGTTCATTAGCAGAGGGATTGAAATCAAGAGTCTTCTCGGCCTTTTCTCGTTGGAACGGCGAAGGATGAGGGGTGACTTGATAGAGGTTTATAAGATGATCAGAGGAATAGATAGAGTAGACAGTCAGAAACTTTTTCCCCGGGTGCAACAGAGTGTTACAAGGGGACATAAATTTAAGGTGAAGGGTGGAAGGTATAGGGGAGATGTCAGGGGTGGGTTCTTTACCCAGAGAGTGGTGGGGGCATGGAATGCGCTGCCTTTGGGAGTGCAGAGTCAGAATCTTTGGTGACCTTTAAGCGGCAATTGGTGGGTGCTTAAGCTAGGACAAATGTTCGGCACAACATCGTGGGCCGAAGGGCCTGTTCTGTGCTGTATTGTTCTATATTCTGTGTTCTATAGTTTTGTATACTCTTGCATAATGCATTTACTATAAAGATGGGATTGAAATGAGGTAGTGTCACACCCAACCTTTGGTCACAATGTGTGCAGAAATACCTAGTATTGCAAGGCCATGTCCTGCATACCATGAGTACCTGATGTATATTCAGTGCCGCATTAGCATTGACAATTTAAGGGGAGATGGTGATGTAGTGGTGACTTTACTGGACTAGTCATTCAGAATTCCAGTTTAATATTCTGGAGAGATAGATCAAAATCCCACCATAGCAGATGATGAAATTTGAAGTAATAAAAATCTGGATTTGAATGCTAGCCAAATAATGATTATGGAAGCACTTTTGATTGTTTGAAAGGGAACATGTGTTTCATTTACTGGTTTGGTCTACATGTGACTCCAGATCCACAGCAATGTGGTTGACTCTGAACTGCCTCCTGGGCAATTATAGATTGGCAGTAAAATGTGTGCCCATATTCCTTAAAAAAATTTTTCAACAACTAAACAATCCTGGAGATGGTTTGAAACAAGTATTGGTCCCTTTTCTACATACTGTTTAGGGGCTGCATGCTTGTTTCAAGATTCCTGTCAGAAGACTGCCTTTTCTGTTCGTATCCAACTGAATAAGTAGTCCATAACTGGCTGTCAAAGAAAGATCAATTCTCTTTTTGTAACTTACTTTGGGGAGCACATCTGCTCTGCAGAATATTGTGGGCTGTTCTCTCCCCAGGATCCTAAGCTCTTAATTTTAATCTTCCCTCAACCAACCCTCCTCACTGTCCAGCTGAGCAACTTTGATTGTATTAAATTGGCATTGTAGAATATAATTTTACTTTCTTGCTTATGACCTGGCCTCAGGAATTGATTTAGTAGCCTTGATTTTTCAAATACAGGTTGTTCTGCTATAACTTGCGTTCGTTAACACGAATTCACTGTAACACAATTGACAAATTGGGGTACACAGTAAACCTTTAAAATGTGTTTCTACTCAAGCGCAATTTTTATATAATGCAGTGTTGCACAAGAACACAACCATCGCGTTATAGAAGAACTACCTGCAGTCAACAAAATAAAATATAATACAACACCATTTAAATAAAAAAACACTTGGGGTAGTGGGACTATTGCAGCAACAACATGAAAATGAATTTGGAAACAAGAATTGTGCCTCCTGTTAACTGTAAAAGAGAGTAGATGTCTTTTGATATTTAACGGGTCACAGTGAGTACTTTACTACCCCAATGTTTTAAAGTGGCAGAATTCTCAAAGGAGAAGGTAGGTGGAATCCTCAAGGGAAATTGAACTGCATATCCAACAATAAACAGCTTCAGTTAAAGTTTGGCAGCTATTCCACACAGAATAACTGAAGACTACAGCTATCTCCGACTTTGTGAAAGCCCTTGGGCTGTATAACTCTGAAGTTTTTTTATTATCAAAGACACTACAAGAAAAGGAATTGTGAGCTCTTCACAAACCAAAATATATTTTTCCCACATATGTTAAGTTATGCAGGATAAAGGCTGATATAAAATATTTTGATACTTGATACTGGCAGAACAAAGTACACGTGGTTTGTATTCTCGCTTATCATCTCTGGGCGTTTTCTAAATTTTTCAATATTCTGTCAAGAGTAAATCAAAGAGTGTATGTGCTTGCACAGCTTCGGAGTGCAGGCATAAAAATAATGATCAGGATGCACAGACCATGTCTTTCCTATTATGCCTTAGTTTACATTATTACTTGTGAGTTTCCGCAGCTCTAGTTCAGTGTTCAACCTTCATTTATTACAAGTATGCCATGTTCTTAAAGCTTTGTATCTTTTTAAAAACAAGCTCATTCCAACAAAGTGCTCAATAAAGGTTCCTTCAAGATGTAAGAAACAGACAAAATCACAAGAAAACACGGATATAAAAAAGTCAGGAAGATGAGACAGTATAAGTTAGAAATAAAACGAACTATCTGTTCAATTGAAATTTTAAAGAAGTGAGCTTCTTAAAACATATTTAACAAAAAAAATGCTTGTTTTAAAACTGTGGAAATGCACTTCAAGAGGATGTGGAGGAGCCGGTGTTGGACTGGGGTGGTCATAGTTAAAAATCACACAACACCGGGTTATAGTCCAATAGGTTTATTTGGAAGCACAACCTTTTGGGGTGTTGCTCCTTCATCAGGTGGTTGTGGAACATAAGATCATAAGATACAGAATTTATAGCAAAAGGTTACAGTGTCATACAGTGGTATATTTAACAAAGCTGGATTGTTAAGTCTTAAGCTAGTGCTTCCAAATAAACCTGTTGGACTATAACCTGGTATGTGATTTTTAATTTCAAGAGGAAAAACCTATTTACAATAATGAAAATTTTAATAATTCATCTTTTCTTTACCTGAAACAAATATAAATCCAATTATAATGTGTTTTGAGTTCTTTTTTGATATACGTAATCTTAAATCCTGCCAGAATTCATCAGCTAATTCATACCATAGTGCAAATCATGCAGTCACCCAAAGTCCTTTCTAAGCTTTTGAAATTATATGGTTATCTCTGCTTTCGAGATATCGTTACACATTATTAGTGTTCTGTAGACTGTGTCACAAATCCAAGTATTCTTTAGTCCTGAACCTCCTTACAGCCTTGGCTTAAACATGGACAAAAAAGCTGAATTCCAAGTGAGGTGAGAATGAGAGCCCTTGACATCAAGGCCACATTTAATAAGTGTGGCATTAAAGAGCGCTAGTTGAGCAGGAGTCAGTGGAAATCAGGGGGCACACTCTCCACTGGTTGGTGTCATACCTCGCAAATAGGAAGGTAGTTCTGGCTGTTGGAGATCAGAGTCAAGATTGTGGTCCTATAAAATCACAGCAGCTCAGGCAGCATCCAAGGCGCAGGAGAACTGATGTTTTGGGCATTAGCCCTTCTTGTTGGAGATCAGTCAATCATTACTAGGACATCGCTGCAGGAGATCATCAGAGTCATGTCCTAGGTCCACCCATCTTCAGCTGCTTCATCAGTGACATTCCTTCTATTATAAGGTCAAAAATGAGGGGTTTCGCTGATGATTGCACAATGTTCACAATTTTTGACTCCTCAGATATTAATGCATGTCCGAATACAGCAAGACTGGACTATAACCAGGCTTGGGCAGAAAGGTGGCAAATAACATTTGTGCCATGCAATTGCTAGGCAATGACTAACTTCACTAAGAGATCATATAACCACTGCCCTTTGACATTCAATGACACTACCATCATTGAATAATCCACTAACAACATTGGATTCCCATTGACCATTCAGCTGGACTAACCACATGCATACAGTGGGTACAAGAGCAGGTCAGACACTAGGAATAGTGCAGTGAGTAACTCACCTCCTGACTCTCCAAAGTCTGTCCACCAGCTACAAGGCACAAGTCAGGAACGTGGTGGATTACTCCCCACTGGGCCTGGATGGGTGCAGTTCTAACAACACTCAAGAAGCTTGACAACATCCAGGACAAAGCAGCCCGTTTGTTTGGCACATCCCCAAACATGCACTCCCTCCACCATTGATGCTCAGTAGCAGCATTGTGTACAGGTCATTCAGCTATAATGTGCATTTCGCAAACATGAATTCACTGTGACATGATTGACGAATTGGAAGCACTGTTTCTGAAGCATGAAATTTCAAAATGTGTTGGCTGTAACGCAGTTACATTACCAGCACTTTAAGTGCTGTTTCTAAAGCATGATTTTTTTCACTAATGCAGGGTTGCACAAGAATGCAATCATTGCATTATAGAAAAACAACCTGTACCATCTCCAAGGTGCACTGTAGAAATTCACCAAAAGTCCTTACTTAGCACCTTCCAAATCCATGACCAATGCCATCTCTAAGGATAAGGGCAGCTGATACATGGGAACACCACCCACTTGCAAGTTTCCTTCCAAGTCACTCACCATCCTGGCTTGAAGATATACCAGCATTCCTTCATTGTCGCTGGGTCAAAATCCCGGAATTCCCTCTCATGACATTTTGTGTCTATGTTCAGCATGTGGTCTGCAGCAGTTCAAGAAGGCAGCTCACCCCACCTTTTCAAGGGGCAACTAGGAACGGGCAATAAATGCTGGCCAGCTAGCAATACCCATGTCCCATAAGTGAATAAAAAAGAAAAATCAGTGTAAGCTTGTAAGATCCTAGAACTGTTTCACTGGGCTGGACTGTACAACGGTTTACTGTCCATAGTCCATGATTTTTCTTGGCTGTCTCAACCTACTTTTAACGTATAGGATGGTGACTCTTTAATGAATATGAGGCAGGACGTAGATGCATTTCCAGGCAGAGGCCCAGTGATCAGGATATTGCAGGAGTCCTGCAAAGATGAGGTATCACTGATGGCCTCAAAGTGATGTAAATCTGGGACCACTCTAGGTTCAGGTCGGTAGGCTTTGACTGATAGGTAAGGGCATGTTGGTCAGGACGTGGGAAGTAAATTTTGGAAAGACAATGTTGTTGGGCTGCATATTTGTTGTCAGCCTCTTCTCTCACTTGTTAAATCAGAGCTGTGGCAAAATGAAGCCCTTTATTGGGCATTGATTGCCAATTTGAGGGTAACCTGTAAGGGAAGGTGGTAGCATGGCATTCTCTCTTACAGGTCTGCCTGCCTGCTTTGCTATCCATAGGGGATAATAAAGTTCAGTCCATAGTATTTGGGCATCAGAATCTGAAAGACGCATTATGACCTCAGTTCCATATCTGAACTACCAAACATCCTGGTATTTCCATTAAATTTAACATGCTTATCCTTATTTTAAGTTTTAATTAAGTTGAAACACAAATATATAGAAATTCTAAAACTGATGTTAATTGTTGACAATAATTAGAGACATCTCACAACTTTGCAAGCCAAGTAACAGTGAATAGGATTTACAAACATTTTTACGCCTGTTTATTCCTTCACAAATTATAGCTGTCAGACTATAAATATAATGGTCCAGAATGTGATTTCCATTATTACCAAGAAAGTGAAAAACAAAGTTATTAACATATACTTCAGACATAACTGATTAACTGAATTCTTTGAAGAATCAAGTAAAATATGTACTGAACCGATACATTTTTTTGGATGGATAGTGATCTGTGTACTTGTATTTAATAAGGTCAACCCACATCACAATTACAGTCTCAACACAAGCTCACAGGCATATCCTATAAGGCTGAGCTCTCATTTATCAGGATTACCATCGAAGTTCATCTCCAAAGAACCTAGGATGTCAGGAAGGACATTGCTTTTTACGATGGGGAGTTTTTGTTTATTTCAATAATTGTTGGAAACTTCAATTAAGCAAAAAAAAAGATGGTGGCTGCTGCTTACTTTACCAAAGATAACACTTTCTTAGTCCAGTTTCTTGAACAATAAATCATTCTGAGGATATGCGTATAGCTGACATTTGTTGCTGATTGCTAGTTTGGACAACCAGTGAACTTGGTAAAATATTTTGAAGTAACAAAGGACTGCAGGGCTAGAACATTGAAATGTTATAGTGGTGCAGAATTACATCAATGATATACACCACAGATCTCCACCAACACATTTGCCAACAACAGCATTGTACATGCACTTTTCACAGCTAAAGAGGATAATTCTCCTGCATAAGGGATAAGACCTTGAATGAATGATTGCAGTTACTTCCTGACAGAATAGCTCTAAAGATACATGTTGAACATGTGCATTTGAGGAATTTTGTTGTCAAGCTGTTGTCATGCCATTTTTGTTGGAATAACCTGTTGTTATGATCCAAGTTGATGTTATTACTAGACAAGCCTGATCTCAAGCAAAAACCTGCCTTGATAGATCATTCTTTTATTTGTTTTGGTTTTAACTAAGTAGTCAGTTTCTGAAACATAAGTATTCAATCCTTCAACAGTAAAACAAAATAAATGAAGGTAAAAAAGATTAATCCAAACTGCCTACTTATAATACAAATTCAGAGATTTAAAAACACAGGTAAAAGTATAATCGCAAAACATACTTTTATATGTTAAGTAAAAAACAACTTTTGTATGATACACCATTCCTGCTACAGTACCCAAAATACCACTTATACGAGCCTCACTTAAGAGCCCCTGTATCTGATAACTATATCCGTTTATGACACTTCTTATTTCAGTTTTTAGCCTGGGTATGCAGGTAACTTCCTGAATCTATCATACACCTGCTTAAATGTACTCCGTTTTAAGCAACCTCTTCAGGGTTTTACACAATACCTCTGGTCTCGGGCTAATTCTTCAGTTTAACCTAGTTTGTTAGATAAACTTCTATTCTGGGAGCAATGCTCTTTACAGAATTGCTCCAAACTCAAACATATAAGTTAAAATAAAAAGCTATGGGTGTTTCCATAACTTTAAAAAGAAGGCTGTAACAAACATTAAGATGCCATTATTTACCTCGCTGGGTCACAAAGCAATTGAAAATAAACAAAAGTCCATTGGTGGTGCAGAAAACTCATTCACTCTATAGTCAGACCTCAAAAACTGTATTCACAAGAAATTGCCACGGCTAGAAAAATATCTAGAAGTTAATTCTTAACTTCGCATGCAGAAAACTCATTGGTTAATAGCCCATAAAAAAAACCCAAAACCAAACTTACAGTAAATGACATTTAAAAAAAAGACACAGATTATATGACACTGTTTTTAGCCATATTAGTCTATCATCACTTTTCTGTGATCTGATTAGTCCATATACAGGTAATCAAGCCATTCTTTAGGTGAGTCAAAGTGTAGGGGAGTCCAAAACAGAGAGGGCATAGGTTTAAGATGAGATGGGACCTCAGGGGCAACTTTTTCACATAGCGGGTGGGACGTGTATGGAATGAGCTGCAGGAGGAAGTGGTGGAGGGTATTTGACAAGGTAATTTTCAGTTTGCTAGTGAGTAATAAAATTGGCATTGCAAGATGGGCGACATTTTCAGAAGTTGCATTATTTTT
The DNA here is from genome assembly GCF_004010195.1 of Chiloscyllium plagiosum. Taxonomy (NCBI): domain Eukaryota; kingdom Metazoa; phylum Chordata; class Chondrichthyes; order Orectolobiformes; family Hemiscylliidae; genus Chiloscyllium; species Chiloscyllium plagiosum. Next base: position 3,260,503 of record NC_057715.1, on the reverse strand, counting down.
CTTTCCATTCATCAATCTGAAAATTACCCTTTGGCATAAATAGAAAATTTGCTGAATATGGTCTTTCAAAATGTTATTTAAAATCTGATGCAGAAAAACACTGCACAACAGCCTATTCAACACACTGCTTTAATGAAGGATTTAAAGATGAAAAGTAAAGAATAATCAATAAAGGACTACAAGAGCTCTTCAGAGATAATTGAAGTCAGAGATTCAGCTGCCTGCTGGGAGAAGAATAAATATGAATAAAAATTGGGCAGAATAGATTTGGTATTTTGTAACCTCAGCTGAATCACTCCATGTGTCTGATGTCATGCTCGTCTATATGAGTGAAGGAAATCCCTAACAAGTACTTCACACTATCCTTAGAATAGTAACAAAAATAATCATAGAATGGCACAGAGGAAAATCAGGTTCATGACATCAAATGGGAAGGGAGACAGTGTGGAGAAAACAGCAAAAACTACCCTGCTTTTGGGAGTTTGGAGAGGGTGGGGGTGATGGAGATTGGATAGCCATAGAAATCTAGCACTCTCATTACTCAGCCCCATTTCTCAGGTGTAAAGTCAATACCAAACAGGACAGTGGAGTGGGCATCCTACATGTACCCAATCTAACCCAGAGGTATATTGTCCTTCATGTTGGTGTAAGCATCAATAAAGACATTGAGACCCTTATCCAAAAAAGATGCTAGGACCTCTGCACAGGCCTAGTCTACACATGGCCTAAACCTGAAAAGAATTGATACAGACTGAAAATAAAATGGTAACGTTTTTAAAAATACCTCTTGTAGAGTGGGAAGGTTGCTTCCTCCAAGTCCACATTAAAACCTTGATTTTTCACAGTCTGCAAAAGTTATATACCTTAAATACTGCAAAGTACCATAATGTCCTGAGTATTTATATTGTAAATAAAGTATAACAGTGATATGTATGCACCCCAGCATTATGTTTCTATTACTTACATTTTTTTTACATTGATTTTAGGACAGTAATGTTTTTACGTAGTTTTTTTCAACATGTTGACATCTTTAATTTCTACTTCATCAGGGTTTACTCTTGATCAACCAGAACATTTGATCAACTAGCGTATTCCTGATCCCACAGTTGTTGTTTAGTAAAAGGTTTGCTGTATTTGGTTTGTGCAATTGTGACCAGAAGTGGATTCCAGAGGTCATCAACTTGAGAACAACTCTGTATTTGGTTCCTTGGGTGCTGAACAGCTTGTGTGTGTGAATGATACCGTGAGAAGCTTTCTGACCTCTGGAAGGGAAGGCAGTCCACCTCGTTCTCTGTCTTAAAGATACTAGAACTCTGATGAAACCCAGTTATTTTCTCCCACTAGAGCTATTGCCTTTAATCAGTAAGTAAGAGACTTTGCCGTTAGATTTCCAATTGCCCTGTGTCTCATATGAAGAAGTGAAAAAATGTATAGAAAAAAATGAAGAACATAAAGTCTTGGCAAGCCAAAAGGATCATCTCAGTGAACCCTGTGGATTTGTGCTATTGAACTGTAGTTCTCAGACATTACCCCTCCAGCTATAACACCAGTTTATTTTTGTTCGTCTGTATCTATTTGTGTGTATAGGTGTAGGAGTTTTAAAAGGAAGTCAGTGTTTAACCAATATAGCCACATTAGTTATTTACATATAAAACACAGGAATAGGAGTCAGCCATTCAGCCCCTTGAGCTGTTCCACCATTCAGTGAGATAATGGCTGATCTGCAGCCAAACTTCACATACTAGTCTTTGGCTTTTATCCCTTAATAATTATGCTGAACAAGAAATTATAGAACTCGGATTTAACATCTACAACAGATCCAGTATCCACTGTCCCTTGTGGAAGAGAGTTCCAAACATCTCCCACCTTTTGTGTGTAGAAGTGCTTCCTGACATCTCTCCTGAATGGTATAGCCCTAATTCTCAGGCTCATTCTAGACTCCCCAACCAATGGGAGTAGTTCATCTTTATCTACCCTGTCTTTTTTTGTTAATATTTTAGAGACATTATCAGATTATCCCTTAACCTTCTAGAGTCAACAGATCTAATTTGTATAATCTTTCTCATAAATTAGCCCTGACATCCAGGGTTAAGTTCTTGTAAACCTACATTGTGTTCCTTGCAAAGCCAAAATATCCATCCTAAGATAAGGTACTCAAATCTGTTCACAGTACTTCAAATAGGATCTAACCAGGCTTCTGTGCAGCTGCAGCTTAACTTCTGCATTCTTGTACTCCAGTCCTCCATTAGCTTTTTTGATTACTATTTGTACCTATTTGTGACATTTAAAGATTTATGCAGCTGAACCCCCAAGTCTCTTTGAACATCCATTGTATTTAACTTCATGCATTCTAGAAAGTACCCTGATCCATCTTTTTTCAGTGCAAACTGGAGGACCTCACACTTGCTGACATTGAATCCCATCTGCCACAGTTTTGTCCATTCACTGAGTATCAATATCCCTTTGTAAATTTATGTTGTCATCTACAGAGTACAATGCCACCCAACTTTGTGTCAGCAGCAAATTTGGGTATGTGACCTTCTATGCCATTATTCAATTTGGTAAAAAATAAAGTGAATAATTGAAGACCCTAACACTTGTGAGACAGCAGTAATCAATTTGAGTATCCACCCATTATCCCTACTTTCTGTCACCTGTAACTCAACCAGTTTCCCAGCCATGACATTAATTTGCCCTCAATCCTATGGGCATCTACCTTAGTTAACAATCTCTTTATCAAATGCCTTCTGGAAGTCCATATAAACAATATTCATGGATATTATTTTATCCATTACCTTAGTCAACTCTTCAAAAATTCAATGAGGGTTGTCAGGCATGACCTACTTATCATAAATTCATGCTGACCTCTCCCTGATTAAGTGAAAATTTCAAGGTGTTCAGTTATCCTATCCTTAAGTACAGACTCCAACAATTCTCCACCATAGATGTCAGGCTCACTGGCCTGTAATTCTCTGGGTTTCCTCTTGTGCCCTTCTTAAAATGGAGAGTGGCATGTGCAATTTTACAGTCCAGAGGGACGGCTCACACATTTAGGGAACTCTGAAAGATTTGTTCCTTTACTTCCTTTAACATTCTGGGATGGAAACTGTTAGGTCTCAGGGATGTTTTACCCTGTATTTCCATTAATTTCTCCACTGCCGATGTTTTACTTTGGTTAATGTTATTCACTCTCTGCCCCTGATCTGCTCTTCATTTCATCTGAACTTACAGCAAGCTATCCTTCTTTTCTACTTTAAATCTCGAGGCAAAATAATAGTTCACCACATCTGCCATTTCCCCTTTGTCACTGACAATATCCTCTCAGTCTTCAGCGAGCCAACGTTGCTTCTGACCTCTCGTTTTCCCTTTAGCTACAAAACTTCTTTCCATTGATTTTGATGTCTCTTGTAAGCTTCCTTTCATAATCCCTTGTAGTAGTTTTTGGAAGCTACTTTGGGGCCCACTGTTGCCCATTCAGCAGGATCTGTGCTGCTATTTGAATTTTTGTGAGATCTTTCTTTTGGTTATCTCCTGCCCCTTATCTCTTTAGTTGACCATGGATTTTTTTTGTGAAGAGAACTTTTTCCCCTCAGGGCAGTAAACTGGTTTTATATTGTTTCTTTAAACACAGGCTGAGGGGTGACCTTATAGAGGTTTACAAAATTATGAGGGGCATGGATAGGATAAATAGACAAAGTATTTTCCCTGGGGTCGGGGAGTCCAGAACTAGAGGGCATAGGTTTAGGGTAAGAGGGGAAAGATATAAAAGAGACTTCAGGGGCAACTTTTTCACACAGAGGGTGGTATGTGTATGGAATGAGATGCCAGAGGATGTGGTGGAGGCTGGTACAATTGCAACATTTAAGAGGCATTTGGATGAGTATATGAATAGGAAGGGTTTGGAGGGATATGGGACGGGCGCTGGCAGGTAGAACTAGATTGGGTTGGGATATCTGATCGGCATGGACGGGTTGGACCGAAGGGTCTGTTTTCATGCTGTACATCTCTATGACTCTATGACTGTCCACTCTTGTTCTGTTGTTTCACTCACGAGCAGACTTTCCAAGTTTATGTCTTGTTTAAAGTCGGCCTTTCCCAAATCTAAATATTTGCAGTACCTGAAATAGGATTCTTGGTTGTTTCTCTACACTCTGTTCTGTTACTTGACTTTCAAACTGTATTGGCATCCCCTGAGCACCTCACCTAAATATCATTTCACCTGACGCAGGAGCAGCGCTCCGAAAGCTTGTGATCTTAAATAAACCTGTTGGGCTATAACCTTGACTGGCATCTCCAAGTCATTAAAAAAAAGAACTACAAAAGTAACAATCCTTGAATTATTATCTAAGCCTCTAAAAAATTAGATAGAATTAATTTCAGATTAATATGAAAGAGTTGAAAGCAATGGTTTTTGATTCACATGACACTGTGTATCAGGGAACTATAACATGGCAATAGTCAGCACCTGAACCACACTATGATCAGGACTCTTTTAAATTATGTTACAAGGGTTTTAAACTGAATATTTGGTGGGAGGGTTATGTGACGGGCAATTTTAAAATTTAAAGAGAAAAGACAAGGTAGTAAGGCAGGGTAACAATGGGGATAATGATAACCAGTGTAACAAGAAGAGACAAAGCAGTCAAATGTAAGAGTGCACCAGCAAATAAGATCAGAGAAGAGAACATTGATAAAAAGGCAGAATTAAAGTCTCTATCAGTTTAGATAAGCATTGATAACAAGATTAATTAAGTAAGTTTGCAGATGACACCAACATTGGAGGTGTAGTGGACAGCGAAGAGGGTTACCTCAGATTACAGGATCTGGACCAGATGGGCCAATGGGCTGAGAAGTGGCAGATGGAGTTTAATTCAGATAAATGTGAGGTGCTGCATTTTGGGAAAGCAAATCTTAGTGGGACTTATACACTTAATGGTTCCTGATGAAGGGCTTTTGCCCGAAACGTCGATTTTGCTGAAGCTCCTCGATGCTGCCTGAATTGCTGTGCTCTTCCAGCACCATTGATCCAGAACTTAATGGTAAGGTCCTAGGAAGTGTTGCTGAACAAAGAGACCTTGGAGTGCAGGTTCATAGCTCCTTGAATGTGGAGTCGCAGGTAGATAGGATAGTGAAGAAGGTGTTTGGTATGCTTTCCTTTATTGGTCAGAGTTTTGGTACAGGAGTTG